>NC_045447.1:35681753-35687162 GCF_002776525.5 Piliocolobus tephrosceles | reverse complement strand
AAAAAAAAAAAAAAAAAAAAAAAAAAAGAAAGAAAAAAAAAACCATAATATTATATCAATATACAACATTTCTATTAACTTTAAATGTATAGGGATGCTACTCTTAAAATCTAGAATTGGTTGAAAAGATTATTTACCCAGAATATCCTCAGTCATGAACTCAGTGATGTAACCACAGAATAATTTGTCCAATCATAACTTGCAATTCATAATTTAACCCTCGGCTTGTCCCTGGCAATGGGCATCTCTAAACCCTTAGAGAGTTACCTTCTGCTCTTTCATAGCAGCATCTCTATTCTCTTTACTGATCACTGGTAATTAAATGCTAGGATCTAATAATAGTAATAAGACTATGAAAAATGTGGCTCTCCAATCTTGGGCACTTTATGTAACCTTGCTCCTAGGAGGTCAAGCACATATTCAGCAGGAAGGAACTTGCTGGCTCAGTTACCATGATTCATGCCAACAAATCAAAGGTATGTATCAGAGAAAGAAATGAAAGATGGTGAGGGAGAAGGAATAGATAACAGCTCAATTGGGTAATGTTGTTTAAAAGGCCTTTGATCAAGTGTGTTCTTTTAGTGAAGAAAAAATAAATAAATAAAATGTTTTAAAAGGCCTTTGAAGGATTTAATAAAAAAAAGAAGAAAACTAACACATTTTTACTGAGTTGGTAGCTCATTACCAATATTGAGGGGGTGAGGATACTCTCTGGCTTCATCCACTCTCTTAAAATCCTACTTTCTATATAAACTAGGCCTGGAGAAACTAAAATCCAACACTGAGGATCATGATCTAGAATGTAAACTATTTTAGAAGAGGACTGAATTTATCTCTTCACTTGAAGCCATAGAATTCTGAAAAAGCTTGACTGAGAGGTCAATATTTGCTGACCGAACCCCTAGTAAAGATTTTTAGACCATGTTATGGAATGAATGTGTGTGTTTCCCTCCTATTCATGTACTGAAGCCATAACTGCCAATGTGTGATGTTATTTGGAGATGTGGTCTTTGAGAGGTCATTAGCATTAGATGAGGTCCTGAGAGTGAGATCCTCAAAATAAGAATTGGTGGCCTTTTAAGAGGAGGAATCTCTCTCTCTCGCTCGCTCTCTCTCTCTCTCTCTCTCTCCTCTCCTCTTCTCTTCCTTTCTCTCTCTCTCCTCTCTCTCTCTCTCCTCTCTCTCTCTCTCTCTAACACATTGAGAAGACAGCTGTCTGCACGCCAGAAAACTATCCTTCCCAGAACCTGACCATTCTTGCTGGCACCCTCATCTTGGACTTCCAGCCTCCAGAACTATAAGAGAATAAATTTTTCATTGTTTAAGCAACCAGTCTATGGTATTTTGTTATAGTAGAGCTGACTAAGATAGGAGATAAGAAATAATTTTATTGAAGGGCCAGAAGTGGTATACATTCCTAAAGGTGTTTGTCATTCAATAACAAGGTTAGGAGTGCAGCCACCTTAACATATGATTTTTATCATATTTGTTTTTTGCCTCCTTTTTAAAATCTTCTCAAAATGACTTTATCATTATGATTTGTGAGTCTGAAAGACAATCCCATTAACAACTCTAATTTGAAATAACACAGAGTCTGATGGTCAAATCTTACTTACAAATTTGACGTCATACCTAGTACCATACACATAAAATACACATGCCCTCATAATGACTAACATAATTTTCCAGCAATCAGCATGAAGAAATAACTAGAACTGGCTTCGAATGCAGCTAAGTATGAGTGTTTAGTCAACATTTATAAGGAAAATACCTATTCAGTAAATAAAGATGGTATTTACCCTGTTGAATTGTATATTATCTATTTATATGTAATATATTTACATATAATTTATATAAATATTTAATTGTGTGTGTGTATTTCCACTGATTGCTTTTTAATGATGCTTTGTGCATTTTCTATGGTTGAAACTGGCTGTGAAATGGATGCAAGACACATTAATATCTGTGAAAATCCATCTGTTTGAAAATGTGGTACATTCCTTAAATAATAAATTAATCAATTAGAAAAATATTGAAAATTGACAGTAAAACAGTAGACGTGTCACAGGATAATATTCAGTATTACTCATTGTTAAGGGAATTGTCGGTTGCTAAATGTTTGCAAAGTCAAAGGGAATTGTGAGTTGCTAAATGTTTACAAAGACATTTGTTAATGGAGAAGAATGAAAAAAAGTATCTCCCTTTGAGTATATACCAAAAGATACAATGCATACTAGAGAAAAATATTTTTGAAAATATTAATGGAATTCTTCAATAAGAAAAGCTCTATTTCCTCGAACTATCTTAAATCGTTTTTTCACAATATGTATTTTTCAGGCTACATCTACCTCAGCTGGAAATTTCTACTTGGCTGTGAGTTAAAGAAACAGCCATGCAGAACTTTCTCAAGGGAAACTGCAGGAATGTTTTATTTATTTATTTTTTCTTGTTCTTTCCAACTAATATTATGTTCTTGATATCCCTGAAAGTTTTCTTAAAGATTTACAGTCCTCTGGGCTACAATGTCAACATCAGAGTTCAGATTATGGCAAGGTAGACAAATTTCTCTTTAATAAAAATGATCAAACTCTGGAAGGGAAAGATTAAGCACTAGATATAAACCTAGACAATCTGGTCATCCCAAGAGAATATTGTGGTGCTGTTTTCTGCTCTACTACTATCTCTCTTTTAACAATAAGGGAAACACAAAAGGAACATAAAGTTTTCTATGCTGTAATTACATTATTTATCAAAACCCTGGACAGTATCACTAAAACAATTAATATGCTCACTATGGAAGTATTCAAAATTGAAAGGCAATTATTAAAATCTACAGGGACGGGATAATTTCTTGGATTCAAGAGGTGGCATATGTGTAGCTCTTTGAGAAAATTATTATACCTATGTCCCTACAGATCTCTCTGAAACATTTAGGGGAAAAAAAAATCTGAAAAAACAATTAACTTTTAAACAACCCCTATCTGGAACCAAAGTGTTTTTCTGGACAGTCACAGCTAAGAGCTCTGCATATGCATTTCTTTCTCTGTCTCTCTCTCTCTTTTTTTAAGAATTCATATAGTTTTGCTTAATTTAAAAAATTGACTATTTCCTTGCCTTGGGTACTCCTATGCTGCTTCTCAAGATGGAATTTTCTTTCTTTTCTTAAGTAGTTGCACATAGTTTCTCTAAAATACTTTTCCAAATCTAACAAAGTTGCAAAGGTTTATTACTAATCCAAACATTGCCACAAAATTAAATATATTGGAAATTTACATCATTGCTCAGTGTACTCAATAAGAAAAATCTTTGAGGCCAGTTTGTAGCTACAGCTGGGAAAAAAAAAAAAAAAAAAGAGCTACAGCTGTAATTATGGCTGTGTTCTGACTGTGAGCAGTGCAGTCTATAATCCCCCTTATGCATTTTCAAGTTCAACTACCTGTGCTGATCTTTTAACTATTTTACAGACTTGAGAGACATTTATATGAGTTGCTGTTTCTGTATGTACATTAAAGTGAGAATGTGGACCAGTGTTTGAGCACCAGTTACCATTTTCCTATCAATATTTGCTTGTTGAGTGCAATTTTTAGAAAACAAAAATTGAATATACATAGCAAACTCTTTAATATTTACTAAGTAGTCATTATTACATAAATTCTAAATCTAGATTTTGTTCCATTTTTTAGACATCTATAAACATGCAATCTATATTTTCTCATTTTGATTTTATGACACAAAGAGGAAGCCTAGATTAAATCCTTCTTTATAACCTTTTTCTTTCGCCTTCTTTTCCTGGAACCAATTTTGGTTTACTTCCTCTAAGACTTCATCATTTCTTCTTGTCTTCAAGGACTACATAAACATAATGTCAACCTTTATTCCTGATCCAAGTACTGACTCCATGCTTTAAAAATGTATTAAAATGGATAATAACCTCTAACTTCTATATGGAATTTACTATGTGTCAGACCTGGTGCGAAGTATTTTATACATATTGACTTATAGAACCTGTATAGCAAATATCTGAAATTGATACAATTATTATGTCAATTTAATGGATAGGGAAAAGAAGACACTGGAGCTGTTAAGTAACATGTTCAAGGTCACATAACTAGTAAGTGGCAAACTGGAAGCAGTGTAACTTTTATAAATAATTTCGTATTTACAAGTAAGAATTTGATATAATTCCAGGTGATTCCAGAACATGCACAAATTCAACCATAGATATATTTCTTGAGCACAGTGCTGAAAAATGTATCTTCTAAAATAAACTTCTTCCTAATAACAAACAAAAGCATGTTTTACTAGAAAAGGAATGCATATTATTTTATAACACAAGGCAAATTTTGTTCATAGCCCACCATCATTTTGGTTCTATGTAGATCTATGTAGATAGTAGAGGACTACTAAGTTATACTTTACTTATGTGAAAATAATATTGTTCATAGGTTTCTCATGGGTCTGAAAGAGATAATACATTTTCAAAAATTAAATTCTTAAACTATGATATAATAATGAACTTTATTAACAAAAATGACAAGCCAACTTCTAAAGCGGTATTTAAATCTTCAACTGTGGAAAAAAAAAAAAATGACTCTGTTTGAAAATGTCTTCCAGAAATTAACAAACCTCCTTGTGCATAGTTAAATAAAATTTCTAGGCTAAGATAATATTGAGAATGAGACTATTTCTTACCTAAACTATAGGAATCCTAAATCTACCCATTTATTAAAATATGGAGGTAAACTATTAACTGAGCTTTTATGGGGCCAATAAACACAACTATTTACTAGCTAAAATTGATGTATGCTCTACAACATGATATCTTATTATTCATTGAATTCTTATTGCCTGCCAATTACTCTAATTTATTGTGCACAAAACAAAACAGAAAATGATTTTTTAAGCTCATATCAATATTATTTTTAAAAAATCGAAAACTACTGGTCACTGCTTACCCAAACCCTGGATATTATTTTTTTCAAATAATTAGAAAACCAGCTGTGATAAACTGGGAATTACTAATGATGAATTAGTGATGAAATATATTTAACCACTAGAGGAAAAATAAGTTGAAAAACCTTAAAGAAAGCAAGAAAATATATTAATACTTTCTTTCCATTTACCTCCCTTATTCACTGCCTTTTCCCTGATTTAGATGCCCTAGGGATACTATCAAACAAGAAACTGGGCACTCTTTTTTCCTTTATGTATCTAATGTAATCAAAAGCATGTTATTCTACCCACCAACACCCCATGAAATTCCACTGACTTTGCTTGCATTCAAAGTTGCCATTAAAAAAAAAAAAAAAAAAAGGATGAAAAAATAATGCTGGGGCATCACCTGGAGAAAAAAGCGTAATTCTAATAAGAAAAAGCCAAAAAGAAGAAAATACAAGAGAAAATAAAAGA
>NC_045447.1:35610156-35681353 GCF_002776525.5 Piliocolobus tephrosceles | reverse complement strand
TCTCTCTCTCTCTATATATATATATATATATGTATGGTAGAGAGAGAGAGAGATCAATTATATCACAGCCTTAGCTATGATCTCTCTCTCTATATATATATACACACATATATATATGTGTGTGTGTATATATATATGTGTGTATATATATAGAGAGAGAGAGAACTACAAAGGTAAAATGATGACATTGACTTTAAGCAACATAGTCTCCTTGGCTTTCCCCCATGATTCACAACTTGTAAGGAGGGAATGACAATGGTCATTGGCACTGTTGAGAGCTTGTCTGAGTTGCTGCTTGGCCAAAGAGAATGTGGGGGCATGTCAATATCCCTGAGCCCAAACTATAGCTGGAGCTAAGCCAAGGTCACAGGGAGTCTGAAAATGTTTCTCTGCCTGGGTCAGGCAAACCATAGGTGACTTGTGTATTTGTGAACACAAAGGAAAAAGCATGCTTGTTATCATAAAGCATAAAGACATGTTTTCTGTTTGACCTTGGTACAGCCTATTACATTATTAATTGTAGCATGTGATTGCAATAATCTAATCATTTGACTTGTTATTGAACTCTATTATAAGACATATATTTTTAGGATACATTTGACCGTTAGGATTTGAGTCTTGTTTCTCTCTTCCATGGATTTTTCTGTGTAGTCTAAATTCTCCATGATGTAGGTTAATTACTTAGAAATAAGAAAAAGCAACAACCTTTCATTCTGAGAAGAAATATTTTATATATTGGTGAACATTTAAATTATATATACTTAGAGCAATAATTTATATATATATATACACACACATATATATATATACACACATATATACACACACATGGTTTACAGTGCTTTAGGTAATTTTAATATAAAATATCTTAAAGATTTTATAAGTTTTTATCATATCCCACTCACCCTTCACCTCTGTTCCCTGGCCACACTGGTCTTTTTCTAGATCTTCCAAAGTGTCACGCTCTTTGTCACATCTGAACTTCCGATAAGGTATTCTTGTACCCTGAATATCTTCTACTGACTCATTCACCCAGACAAGGTCTGGTTATCTTTGAAATCTCAGTGCAGACACATTCTTGAGTAAGATTTCTGTAATGCATCCAGACTACAACAGACCTCCTTATATTTACATAGAGAACATACACATGCACACATATACATTGAAAGTAGGAAGGAAATAAGAGATTAAAGAAATAAAATTGCAGAATGTAGCGTTTTGAAAAACCTTTCAATCTACACATAAAAAATGTAATATTTTATTTGTCTGAGACTTTTGACTTGTTCTGCCTAATGTTTGGGCATTTTTGTTACTGAACTCAAATTTTGTAGAAATATTAGTGAGACTATGACTGGTCTTATTCGTAAATAACATACATAGATAAGGTTTCTTTAAATAATGGCAATATTTTTGCAAAGAAAAATATATGCATGCTTTCTTCTGTATGCTGCAACTTCAAGCAACAAATCTTCAGTAATTTATATTATAGCAGTCCCACTCACTGTGCATATGTCACAATATAATTCTCTACAAGACAAATATGTGTGATTACATTCACTAAGTAACACTGAAGAGCTCCAGATCATTCACTGGGAAAGCTGTGGCTGCTTAAGTAAAATGAGTTTAGCTTTTCATTTAGTTCTATTTCCTTTCATTCAGAGATTTTGCTTTTAATGCTTGGGAATAAAAAAACAAAGGAAGTTTTGCCGTATTCAAATTCAGAGAGTGAAGAGATCAGGAAAGACATGAAGGCTGAACTAAATAATTGATTTCTGATGGTTTTGCCTGAAATTAGAAATATTAATTTATAGAGAGATTAAAAAAAAACTTTGTTTAAAATTTTGAATATCCTCAAATTGAAGGAAATAAAATCATTGTAACATTGTGTTTACTTGTTTATCTGTGTCTTATCTGGTTCTTGAAAATAGAATATCTTATATATAGACATCAATATAAGAATAAAAGGTGAATAATAGGTAGCTGAATAAATAGTAGTATGAATAATAATAAAATAATTGTTTATTGAGCAATTTCTCAACACCTTGCCACATCCTCTTCATGCATTATATATTTTAATCCTCATAAAATCTCTAAAGGTAGAGATCCCTTTCCACCCTCTGACTATATGGGAAATTCAGACCTAGGGAACTGAAGTAACTGACATTTACACAGATGCTAAATAGCAGAATTGAGTTTGAGCACAGTCTGTATTACTTAAAATCCCACCACCATGAGAGATTAGCAGATGAGGCCAGGAACAAGGCTATAGGCATAAGCCATCCCATAATATTCTGCATATTTGCCAGGCATAAGCCATCCCATAATAATCTGCATATTTGCCAGACTTGGATGAGAGATTTGGCTAAGATTACATAAGAAGGAAGTATGGGAAGTCACCTTATTCACAGCACATTTTTCATTTATTGATAGAGTCCCACATATACAAATACAAATTAATTGAACTCTTTAACATCTGCTTTTTAAAATGCTTCAGAAGGGGGCAAATAATTGGTAGTCAATTATATCTGAAAACTTCCTTTTTTTAACATGCGTAAGAGCTTACACTTTTCTCTGTGGATTTGGCATTGGCCTATAATTGAAGCATTAGCAATGCTAATTCATTCTCCCAAGCACTTTATTTTTGAAATGTTTTAACATAACATAATGCTATATTCAGATAGATACTCTTCACAAGTAAGAAAGCTGAAGGTCATAAAAGTAAAGTAAGCATTTGAACCTGAGTTTGCCTAACATCTAACATGCATTCTTTGTGCATACATCTCTAGTGAAAATGCTGAAGCAGTACTATATATCATGTGTGTATTGTTTTTTTCTTATTAAAACATAGTTAGCATACATATTTTATCTTACCTATTTGGCTTTGTTACCAGCAGTGGAGAATCCATATGGGTCTGCAGCAACCTCAATTCTTGCCTCCTCAGAAGAAAGAATTCGACTGAGGGGCATAAGGCAGAGTGAGAGACTGAGGTTAAGTTCTGGAGTGAGAGTGAAAGTTCATTAAAATGTTTAGAGCAGGAAGGAAGGGAGTAAAGTACACTTGGAAGAGAGCCAAGTGGGTGACTTGAGAGATCCAGGGCTCTGTTTGATCTTTGACTTGGGGTTTTATACATTTTGCATGCTTCTGGGCTCTTGAGTCCCCTTTTCCCTGATTCTTCTCTTGGGGTGGGCTGTCTGCATGCGCAGTAGCCTGGCAGTACTTGGGAGCAGCTGCACGCACAGTGTGTTTATGGAAGGTGTATGCATGCTCACTTGATGTGTTTTTCCCTTACCAGTCAAATGTTCCTAAAAGGTCATATACCAGTTACCAGTTAAACTCTGCCCTTCTGCCTCTTAGCCCTTCTGCCTCTTAGTGCACATGCGTGAGCCCACTTGCCCAACTCGTAAGATCTTATCAGGAAGCTGCTGATCACCAACTTGAGGTGTTTCCTATATATTGGGAGATGGCCTTTCCCTAGTACCAGCTGCCACCAATTATTATTTTAGACAGACAGTTCAAAAACCACCTATGACCTGATCGTCGCCCGACATTCCTGGTTGTGGAGGCCCTCTCCTGCCCTGATCATGTCTGCCTATTTACCTAACAGCTTGATTTATTAAGAATAAACAGAATTTCTTATCTAAGCTCGCATTCATCATACAACAGTGTGATTTCATACATAAACTTGATAAATACCTGATAAATGATTACATTAAAGAGAAAATATAGAAATAAACACAAATAAATTTGCTCTAGATTCTGAATTATTACTGTAAACCAAAAGCAAAATTGTAAGACCCCTACACATCCCCCCACCCATCTGAATAGACCTCTCCTCTTGGCCAAGGGCACTCCAAACTTAACCTGAAAAACTAGTTCAGGCCGTGATGGAAAGAGGGGTTCAAACATGCCTCCTTATACCCTCCTCCCTTTTGGAATTTAGGAAAAGCTGACTAGCATTAACATCAACAGGAGCTTTAAGTCTGATAGGAAACATTTACAACCAATTCTCTCTGAAGCCTCCTACCTGGAGGCTTCATCTACATGATAAAACCTTGGTGTCTACAACCCCTTATCATAACCTAGACGTTTCTGCCTATGAATAATAACTCTTTCAACCAATTGCCAATCAGAAAATTTTTAAATCTATGACCCAGAAGCCCCTCCTTCTAGTTGTCCTGCTCTTCCAGATCAAGTCAATGTAAATCTCATATATATAGATTGATGTATTGAGATATTGATTGATGTCTCCCTAAAATGTATAAAAGCAAGCTATACCCTGACCACCTTGGGCACATATCATCAGGACTTCCTCAGGCTGTGCCATGGACATCTTTAACCTTGGCAATATAAAGTTTCTAAATTGATTGAGGCCTATCTCAGATATTTTGGGGTTCACTTTACTATCAATAAAATGAGTCTTCTGCTCACATATGGTCAATAGCATCTTGTAAGAGGATCAGAGTAAGATGACTGGAAGGGAAACCTTAAACATAAAAAAGAAAAAGAAATCCTCTTTTTCATTCCTCTCATCCTTTTATGTCGGCATTGATTTTCAAGGAAAAAAGTTAAAATATAGATTTGTTATGTATGGCCCTAATTGAACATTTATGTTAGTTTTATAAAAAAATTAGCAGGTAAATATTTTTTTTTCTTTATTCTCAACCAACAATAGGGATAAATTAGATTTCAGAAACTGATTCATTAATAGAGGCATACTAAGTGTAGTAGAGAAGTGGATTCTACGGACCTCCTCCTATGGAAGGAACTCTTAAATCTCCATGGATCTCTGGAAACTCCACTACTGTCTTTCAATACCACAGTTCTTGGTATATTCAAACATATTTTAGATTCTCAATTATTTTAGATTAGAAGGATGTATGCATGCGTATGTATCCAAATTAATTAAATAAGCAAATTAATTTTCTGGAGATATTTTAAATGATTTGGTGTAATTCCTGATTATCAAAGACTTCTATTCACAGCAAAGAGTGAGGAATGTATGTGCTAATTGCAAGGAGTTCCATTTGAGAGAGCAATTTCTTTTACTTAATTTAATCGGCATGTGATATGTGCCTCCATCAGTGTGCACAGATGATGATAGAGTTCTCAAGACAAATGATGAGGTGAGACTGGCCTGGGCTTGACCAGCAAAATTTCTGTTTTAAATAGGCTAAGATTAATAGATAAAGACACATACACAGGAAAGTAGAGAGGAATATAAGCGTTGCTGTTTACCAAAAAATTATAAAACTCAAATTGATGTTGGTGGACCTTTTGTTTAGTGGGACCATTTTATGGCAGACCTTTTTTGTAAAATGAAAAGAAGCTCTTCACTTGCCCGGAGCCCCAACTGAAACTTGTCCTGAAATTTATGAAGGTTTAACACAAGTAGTAGAATTTTATAGGGGAGTGAGGGCAGGCAAATGCAGGCAAACAAAGAAAAACAAAAAAGGGTAAATAACCAACCATAGCACGAATAATCCTATAATGACAAGTTATATATAAAATAGAACTGCTGTTAAACTGGCTCTAGACTTGGCCTCTACTACATTAAATTCAACACTAAATTTTAAAAAGTAAAGTCATTGTGAACAAATTTTGAAATAAAAATATTAGCCAATAACTTAAATTTAGCTAATTTCCTTGCATGAAGAACACAGAAAATTTTTTTGTTTTGTTTTGTTTTTTGTTTTTTTGGAGACAACGTCTTTCTCTGTCACCCAGGTTGGAGTGCAGTGGCATGATCTCGGCTCACTGCAACCTCCGTCTCCTGGGTTCAAGCGATTCTCCTGCCTCAGCCTCCTGAGTAGCTGGGACTACAGGCGCCCGCCACCACACCCGATAATTTTTTGTATTTTGGTAGAGACGAGGTTTCACCGTGTTGCCCAGTCTGGTCCCGACCTCCTGAGTTCAGGCAATCTGCCTGTCTTGGCCTCCCAAAGTGCTAGGATTACAGGCATGAGACACCGTGCCTGGCCAGAAAATTTCTTAGATATGAAAAGGATTAGAAATAGTTTCACCTACAAATTGTATATATAAAATTATTTTAAAATGATAGCCATCTGACAAGATATAAATAAAAATTAAGAACTCAATCATGGGAGGTACCAGTTACTTTAACATCCTAGTGAGCATAAAACCGCAACTGCTTTTTAAAAAGAATGGAAAAAAGACAGAGGTCAAAACCTCTAAAGACAAATCCTAGATAACTATGCGACCAAGGACAAATCAATTTCTTTTTTAAAAATTTTATTTTTAATTGACAAGGAAAATTGTTTATAATCATGATGTACAATAAGATATCTTAGATTATATAAATACATATAACATATATAAAATATGAAAGTTTAATTATTATTATCCCTCAGTGATTGATTTAAAAATTACGTAGCAGCATTAGCAGTAGTTTGTATTTCTCCTTCCAGAAGGATTCCTATTAAAATACAGATAAGTGTTCTTGTTACATGAGTACTTGTATCTGGGCTTATGTATTCCATTAATTAGAAAATTCTTCCTTCCTTGTGACATAATTTAATCATAAATTTTTCCAAAATTTTTTATTTTTTTTTTCCTAACGAAAGTAACTCTTTTATCTGAACACAGTGTCCAGAATCTGGCCCTTTTTCTATTCAACCTTTTTTTCTCTATCTCTCATTATGAACAATTTAGACTGTCCTCCTTTATATATCATCACCTCCTCCTTGTGTTTACTCCCCAGAAAATATTCAGCTTCGTCTCATGTTTTCTGCTCTTGTCATGTTCCCTCTTCCCACAGTGTGATCTTCTCTGTACTCCACTTACCTTCAAATTGCCCATCCTGCACAATTCTTCTGATGACTTTAGCCTTTACTTGTGCTCCATAACTCACCATTTAGCTTATTCTATGAATGACCAGTCATATTTCATTACATTCATGTTTCAAGGTTTACTTATTATGCATTTTAGTAATATGCTATTTTAGACTTTATGTGTCTTTTAATGTATTTTTAAAATGAGCTTGAATGTCATTGAGCTCAAGAGCAAAGCAGGGGATGGTGAATTTAAATAACATCACTAAATATTATCTCAACTAGTTGGTCACATTCACTAATAGAAAAGTTCTTTAGAAAGTTCAAGCTTGCTGTTCAATGTGCAGAAAGAGTCTTTCTTTGAGAACCTAATCTAACTAATACAATCTGAACTAAAAGATGCATACAATATAGGAGCAGACAGCAGGACATCTAATTTATTAATTTACACTGAGCTATTAAACTGTTACAAAAACAAAAATACTTAAGAGGATTGCTGCAGTATTGAAAGGGCTAATGCACATGAGACCTGAAATACGGTGAGCATTTATATATCAGTTTTCATGCTATTTGTTTTAGTTCTTTATTGTCCAGTTATGTAAAAATCCAGTTGATAACAATATAGCTTCCTTGCATTTCTGATTGTGCTGATGGTGTTCTAAATAGACTCCCCCTTTTCCTTTGGGCTCCCTTCTCTCCTCTAGATGTCTTTCATTTTTACCCTGTGAGCATTAAATATGAAAATATGGCCTGGGTTTTTCTTGTTTCTACAGTCAACTTTGCCTTCATCTATACTCTGATACGTTCATTAGAAGAAATCCATGAGCTTTCATTATATTTTACTATAAAAGCTTGTGATGTTAGAATTTGCCAAATTCTGCTGTTAAATGTGTATTTCTTGGTTTAGTAGTCAGAGGTCAGGGAATCTTATTTTTCTCATGTTTAATTTTAAAGGGTTGTCTCACTATATCATCCAAGAATTGCTTATAGAATATTAAGTGCCCCATAAGCATGTTGGGGTCTAAACTAGTATTCTGAAAATAATAGCAGCGACTTGTTTTTTCTCATGACATGCTCGTGGTACTAAATTTAGCAAAATGTATTTGGCTTACGTACCTTGAATTAATTCATTTCAAATATTTAATTAAGACATATACGTGTTTTAATCTGTGCTATTCAATGAATCACCATGGGAACGGACACACAGATTACACTTTTCCTCATAAACAAGTTGACAGTCTGCTTTATCTGACAATAGCAAGCATATGACATTTCTGACAAAGAATGAAATGACAACGTAATGATTATATAACGCTTTTACATTCTCCTTGGATACTTTAAAAGCATTTTAAAATTTTCTGTTGATGATTCTACAACAGAAATAAATTAAACCAGGCTATTGTTTCTGAATATATGGAGAATACATTGTCTCTCAACACCTTTGCAGAGCTTAAGTAAAATTTGATAGTTATATAATGTAGCAAACATTATGTAATTTCAATAAAGTGAACCATTTATGACCTTTTTTTTTGAGACAGAGTTTCACTTTATTGCCCTGGCTGGAGTGCAGTGACACAGTCACCGCTCACTGCAGCCTTGACCACTGAGACCTCGTTGACCTCAGGTCAAGTGACACTCCCACCTCAGCCTCCAGTGTAGCTGGGACCACAGGCACATGCCACCATGCCCAGCTAATGTTTTGATATCTTTGTAGAGATGGGGTTTCACTATGTTGTCTAAGCTGGTCTTGAACTCCTCACCTCAAGTGATCCTCCTTACTCAGCCTCCCAAAGTGCAGGGATTGTAAGCGTGAGCCACCACATCTGGCCTATGTATGTACAGAAATAAAATGTATGTAACAGAAATAAAATATGAGAGCAAAGACATGAGTGATTTGAACCTTGCTATTTCATGAGCATTTGAGTATGTTCAAGTTATAACCCTTCTATGAATCCCAGTTTGAGCAGAAGCCAAGGTTTTAGGGATACAAACTTATAAAGAGATGTTGTAAGATACAATTTAGAGCTCCTCTTCCATATATATATATATATATATATATATAATGCAAATTATGAAATCTTGTATGCAAATATATATTAGTATTGCCTAAAATTGAGGACACATATATTCCACTGGGGAGCCGGAGACCCAGGCCAATCCTAGCCCCGCTGCTGGCTTCTCTTCTACCTCCCTGCACAGAGTTATGCAAGAAGAAAAAATAAAAAATGAGGACAAGAGTTATCATTCCTACAGCCAAGCAGCTCCTACTGGACCCAACCCTTCTGTACACAGCAGCTAAAACCTCCAGACAAACTAGAAAAAACATCATTGACAGGCCAGGCATCGTGGCTCATACCTGTAATCTCAGCAATTTGGGAGGCCGAGGCAGGCGGATCACCTGAGGTCAGGAGTTTGAGACCAGCCTGGCCAATATGGTGAAACCCCGTCTCTACTAAAAATACAAAAATTAGCCAGGCGTGGTGGTAGGTGCCTATAATCCCAGCTACTCGGGAGGCTGAGGCAGGAGAATCACTTGAATCCAGGAATCACTTGAATCCAGGAGGCGGAGGTTGCAGTGAGCCAAGGTCATGCCATTGCATTCCAGCCTGGGGAACAAGAGCAAGACTTCGTCTCAAAAAAAAAAAAAAAAAAAATAATTGACAATGGAGGGTGATCAAATGCAAGTAGATTCTAGAGCTGAGATGACACTTAAAAAAATGTTACTGTGAGAGTTACGTGTTTTTACTTGGCTTTTAGTTTGAAGGTAGGCCAACATTTTCAATGTGAGATTGTGGTGAGAACTCTTACAGAAAAATCTGTTGATTTTCTGGTCTGAAAAATGGCAGACGTATTTTAAGACAACTATACTTCTGAAAACTGAAGGGAGAATCCTGGAAAAAGACAGCCACAGATGAGGTGCCACAAATTCTGAGTATAAGCCCTTCCCTTGGCTGATTCGTGAACCATGCTTGTATGGTGCAGACTCAAAGTAACTTTTGACGTGTACTAAAATAACTAAACTGAAATTTGAGCTGCCACTCATGAGATGTAATAAAATGTTTGTAATTTGAATCTAACCAAATTATTGCCTATTTAAAAATCAGCATTCATAAGAATACAACCGAACGCAGATTTTATATTGTATTCACAATAAGGAGGATAGAATAAAAAATATGTGTATGAGAAACCACAAAAATGTTGCTAGTTCTGTTTTTCAATTTTTATTGACACATAACAAGTATGCATATTTATAGGGCACATGTAGTTTTTGTCATATGCATGGAATGTACAATGATCAAGTCAGGATATTAGGGTATTCATCTCCTGAAGTATTTATCATTTCTACATGTTGTTCTACATGTTCAGCAGTGATTTTACAGTGTATACATATGTCAAAATGCGTAAGATTGAACACTTTAAAGTTTTTTTGCTTTCTTCCTTCCTTATAGGACCTATTTAAATAAAAAAAGACACCTATTGTGAATCAAGTATGTCAAGATATTACAATTTGTACCTGTACCTCTTAATGTACAGACTGCTTGTCATTCTTCCCCCTACGATTACTTATATAAAGAAAGAATAAAACTGCTCAAAAGTGTGCGCTTTGTTTAGTGAGAAGAATCTTGTTGAGATTGAATGCAGAGTTCAAAATATTAGTTTAAATGTTTTTAATTTTTACACTATGTGCTCTATGTTGTTTAAATTGTTTTCATAGAACGTATACTTAAATTATAATTTAAAATTCCAATAATGAAAATAGATAGCAGCACTAATTTTTCCATCAGGATCAAAGATAATCACTATCAATATTTTAGTATATATTTTCTCATAATTACTTTCTATTTTTTAAGAAGGAAAACATCTTTACTTTTGATGTTTACTTTTGAATATGAGATGATATATGATTTACTGTAAAGATTTTGAACTACATATACTATTAATAGGAAGAAAATAAAAATCACCTGATATTTCATTACACTGATAATCATCATTAACACTTAATGACCATTCAGACACCTCTTTTATGGCTATGTATGTACATCCTCCTATATAATTCTTCATAAATTTATATGTTATATATGATAATTTTATCACAGATGCCTTTTAAAAATATTTCTTTTGCAATTCTCATTTTATACAGTAAAGATTTCACTAAAATGCAGCATAATAAAAATATCTATGTTATTAAAACATTAGACAAATATCAACCTTACCCAGATAGAGAATCAAGAGTAGCTAGCCATATCAGTCATACAAAATAGAAATTTTCTAAGCTTTTCATTGGAGAAGAGTTGGTAGATGTCAACATTTAGGAAGAAAACAAGATTTAGTTTCTCATCAAAATTGAGAGAGAGTGGTTTTATTATTAGGTTGGTGGAAAACTAATTGCAGGTCTTGCCATTGCTTTTAATGTTTAACTTAGATGTAATAGTTTTATGGGTAAAGAAAGGTTTAACTTGGATATGGTAGTTTCATGGGTAAAGAATGGTTTAACTTAAATGTAGTAGTTTCATGGGTAAAGAAAGGTTTATACTATGTCAACTACAAATACTTTCCGAAGAACACAAATGTGTGAAATCTGTTTTTGAAAAACTGCTTAAAGGTGGAGATTGAGAGGAGGGTGAGGACTGGAAAATTGCCTATCAGGTACTATGCCTATTACCTGGGTAACAAAATAATATGTACACCAAACCTCCACAACAAGCAATTTATCTATAGAACAAATCTGCTCATGTATCCCTAAAACTAAAATAAATGTTTAAAATTTTTCTTTTTCTACTTTATCATTTTCAAATTTCTAAATCATTATTAAGAATCTATTAATAGATATTGGATCAAAATCCAGATTTCAGATCCAGAATGCCTGTGCCTGAATACTGGCTCTGTCATTTTCATGCCCCATGAACTTGGGGGAAAAATTTAACCTTTCTTTACCAGAGTTTCATTATCTGAAAAATAGTCAATAGTAATACTATCTATCTTATAGCACTGATGCTGGAAGTAAATCAATTCCGTAAATTAAACAGTAGCTGCTGTTTCTTAGGTGATCTTGAAGTACTTGCATTATTATGTATTATAGAATTTTAAAAGTCCCTTTCACATGCAAATGAGGCTTAGAAGAATGCAGTTCAGGTATTCTTACTGATTACTTAAATTATGAAATTAAGTGAAGTAATTTGCTCAAAATCAGAGTTGCAATTCAGTTCCTAGACTTGTGTTATTCATGGCTTACTGTTTCTCCCTGGCAGCATTTGATGGTACTTGAAGAAAAATATAACTGATATAAATGATGAATTGATGGGTGCTGACGAGTTGATGGGTGCAGCACACCAACATGGCACAGGTATACATATGTAACAAACCTGCACGTTATGCACATGTACCCTAGAACTTAAAGTATAATAAAAAAAAAAAAAAAGAAAGAAAATACCAGGTATTTTATATCATAACTTTCACAGGCTAAATTTTCTTTTTTCAATTAATCACTGATTCTGCTGAATGACAACTATTAAGAAGGAAAATAAGCCAATTTATATCTGGGACCATCAATCTGCTTTTCACAGAATAGACAATTGACTGATATAAAACTCTAGGTGTGCAATAATATTTCTTCTTCCTAATTTGTTGTAAATGTCTTTTTTCCTCAGTCATTTAGAATCGAGAAAGACAATTCTGAGCCTGGCTTTTGTTTCTAAAGTCCTGTAGCCCCAGGTTCTTAGGAATATTTTCTTTAAATTTCTAGTTTGAATTTTGTCCACATGTGATTTTTATTCCATCATTTTTTTCTGGCGTGGTAAGTACACATATACTTTTATTTTTCTCCTGTGTCTTCATTGATAACTTGGTACAAATTAATAGAAGCAGATTTTTGGTTACAAGCCAGCTGCCCCCTTAAATTAAAAAGCCCTTATTTATATTTATCAATATGGTTCATTACTATGAATTCATAAATGTTTCATTTTGTCAATTTTTAAAATATGAAAATATTTAAATCATAATATAAAATAAATATTGGACTTTTAATGAATTACATCACAATCCATGTGTAGTAAGAAATGAAAGACACTTATTTAGCAGAAATGGTAACATATCAAACAGCAAATAATATAGGGAGTGGTTTTAATCCTCTATCATTGAAATTTAGTGAAACTATCTTTCACATATGATCAAAAATGTTTGGTCCGGCTCAAAACTAATCTTATTTTGTGTACTTTATATTATTATATATTTTGAAGGTTGTACTGCAAGCACCATCTAGCTTAAAACTCTTAGATATGAATTGGAATGGCTGTTCCTTTTGTGTGGAGTTTGGCACCAGGCTCTCTACTTGTAATGCTCAAGTGTGACTCTTTAAATACAGCACCTGCATTGACTATATTTCTGTGTCTTGGCTGTGTATGTCTCCCATTGCTGGCTTTTAATCTTAGTTCATCCCCTCACTTGCTTTATCCTATCCAAGGTTACACAATGAAGTAAAAACAGTAGTTCCCGATCTAAGTAACTGTTTTGACCCCTCCATATTTAATTAACGTTCCTTAATACCACCATTGATTTTGAACTATCAATGAAAATTGAATAGATACATTTTTTAAAAACCTGGGGCCACCAATGAATGATGCTTCTCTTCCTCCCAGGTATTCAATAAATATTTATGGACTTGAAAACTAGAAAACATAAAGTTATTTTCCCAGAAGGATTTGCTTCATTTGAACCCCCATAATGAAAGCCAGCAATTTATATTTTCTAAGCTTTTACTTTGATCTGATGTCTCATTAAAACTATCAGTCACAAAGAATTGCTTAATTGTGTAGTAGGGCTATATTCAAAATATCCAATTACATTTCCTTCAATTAACTTTTGCTAGCTGATGTTTACAAGTAATTTAGTGAAATTAGGTGAAGGTTAAATTACTGTAGCAATCAGAGGTGTATTTAAGTGGTAAAATATAGAGCAAGAACTGCTTGTTCTTATAAATATGCATATTAACACACTGCCCTCAGGATATAACATCAACCCTCCTCATTTAATGCTAGTAATAAATCTCCATGTGCCACTGCTTCAGGATGCAGAACTCCATGATGTATACTCAGCCATTTAAACAAATTAGCTTTCCATAAACAGATTTTTAAACTATGCCCTTTAAAGCCACACTCTATTAATCTGCTGATATTCCCCAATTTATATTTCTAGCTCTAACATTTTCAAAATTCATACCTAAACTTCCAACTTCCAACTAATTATTACTAACTGGAAGCTTCTCAGGAAGAAGTGTTCCTCACTATTTTGTAAATTGAGCCTATTTATCTGTCTGCAATATAACTTGCTCCTCTCGTGAATTCTTTATTTATATGTAGTGTTGGCATCTTCCAGAATACAAATATTTATACATCCCCATTCGCATCCCCACAATGGCACTAGATGTCTCCTATTTTCTTCAGTCACACAAAAAATCTATTTTTCTTCATTTTATCTCCCAATGTTTTAGAGAGACCTTTGCTATTTTTGTTTCTAAATTAGCCCTTATTAGAAATTATTTCAGAAATAATTCAATAAATGCTTATTTAAAAAATGTGAAAAATGCCAGTATGTCCCAGGAAAATTAAAATGCTCTCCAATCACATAACTTGGAATTTTTCATCATTAAAATGTTTGTGTGTAAACTATTTTCTTACATGAATCACAAACACATTTAACAACATATTTTTTAAATCGCAGTCTCAATGCTGAGATTGTCCCAGTTTTAGGGATTTTATACTCATTTTTTCTTCCTAGATATTTCTGTTAATCTATTTACATTATTATATTTGAAGTGAGTTATTTTTGTAGATAGTATATATGTAGGCTATGTTTTTTCTGCTCTGATAATCTGTCTCTTAATTAGTATGTTTAAGCTATTGTCATTTAAGGTATTATTAACATGCATGGATTTAATAAATCATATCATTTTTCATTTTTGTCCTCTGTGTTTATTTTCTTTCCCCCTTTGAAGAATGTTTTTGTTTAGTATTCTATCTTAATTTCTCTATTGTGATTTTGACTACGTCTCATTGAATTTTTTTTCTTACAGTTGCTCTAAATATTACACAATATAAACTGAACCTGTCAGTTTACTAAGCATTGATATTTACCAGTTGAATTTTAATGTAGAAACCTTAACACAATATAGGGCCTGTGATCCTATAGTTGTCTTATATATTATATCAGTATACACTGAAAATTCCAGCAAAGTTTTAGTTTTTGCTTTCAACTATCAAGTAGATTTTAAATAACTCAGGAACAGCTGATAATCTATTATATTTACCTTGAGTTTTACCAGTTTTTTTCTTTCTTATTTCTTGGTGTCATTGTCCTTTAGTGCAAAGAACTTGTTAGGAATTTTTTTTAAGAGTAAATCTGTTTTCTGTGAATTGTTTTAGTTTTCTGTTATCTGAGAATCTCATTATTTTACTTTCATTCCTAAACAATATTATTACTGAATATGGAATTATGGGTTAACAATTCTTTCTTTCAGTCCTTTAAAATGTTACGCCTCATCCTTCTAGACTCTACAATTTATGATGAGAAATATGCAATCAGGCCAGGCGTGGTGGCTCACGCCTGTAATCCCAGCACTTTGGGAGGCAGAGGCCTGCCAATCACTTGAGGTCAGAAATTTGAGACCAGCCTAGCGAACATGGTGAAATCCCGTTTCCACTAAAAATAACAAAAAATTACTCCTGTAATCCCAGCTACTTGGGAGGCCTTGGTGGGAGGATCACTTAAACCCTGGGAGGCGGAGGCTGCAGTCAGCTGAGATCACTCCATGGCGCTCAAGCCAGGGTGACAGAGCAAGACTCCATCTCAAAAAAAAAAAAAAAAAAAAAAAAGAAGAAAAAGAAGAAGAAGAAGAAAAAGCAGTCATTCAAATTATTATTCCCCTATAGGGAATGCCTTGGTTTTTTTTCTCTGGCTGCTTTTAAGATTTTATCTTTGTCTTTAGTTTTCCAGCTTTGACTGTGATGTGTCTAGCCCTGAATTTCTTTAGATTTCTTCTGTTTGGGATTCATTCAGCCTCTTGAATCTCAATGTTTGTTTCTTTTACCAACCTTGAAATTTGGGGGGCATTATTTCTTCATATTATTTTTTTCGGATGCAGTCTTTCTCTTTTACTCCTGGAATTCTTTGAATGTATTTATTTTTTTGTGATGGAGTCTTACTCTGTTGCCCAGGCTGGAGTGCAGTGGCACGATCTGGGCTCACTGCAAGCTCCACCTTCTGGGTTCAGGACATTCTCCTGCCTCTGCCTCCCAAGTAGCTGGGACTACAGGCGCCCGCCACCACGCCCGGCTAATTTTTTTGTATTTTTAGTAGAGATGGGGTTTCACCATGGTCTCAGTCTCCTGACCTCGTGATCCACATGCCTCGGCCTCCCAAAGTGCTGGGATTACAGGTGTGAGCCACCACACCTGGCATACTCCTGGAATTCTAATTTAAAAATGTTACAACCTTGGTTAATGTCTCATAGATAACGGGATTTTTTTCTTTATTCTCTTTTCTCATTTTTTTTTCTCTGTTGTTCAGACTGGATAATCTACTGATATATTTTCTAGTAATTGACTATTTTGCCATGTCTATTCTGCTATTCTGTCTATCCAGTGATTTCCTTATTTTTGTTATTATATTGTTCAGTTCTCAATTTTCATTTGATTATTTACGTCTTTTATTTCTTGTCTGAAACATTCAGTTTAACATTCGTTGTAGGAGTGTTTCTGTCGGTTCCATGTTGACCTATGTTAATTACCTTTGTCTATTGAGCAGAAGTTTAGGTGGTGTTTCACGTGCCAGGTAATTTTGTATTGTATCCTGGACATTTAAAATGGGGTACAGTGGCTCACGCCTGTAATCCCAGCACTTTGGGAGGCCGAGGCAGGTGGATCACGAGGTCAGGAGATTGAGACCATCCTGCCTAACATGGTGAAACCCCATCTCTACTAAAAATACAAAAAATTAGCTGGGCCTGTAGTCCCAGCTACTTGGGAGGCTGAGGCAGGAGAATGGTGTGAACCTGGGAGGCGGAGCTTGCAGTGAGCCAAGATCATTCCACTGCACTCCAGCCTGGGTGACAGAGAAAGACTCTGTCTCAAAATATATATATATATATGTGTGTGTGTGTGTGTGTGTGTGTGTGTGTGTGTGTGTGTGTGTATATATACACAATACTCTGCATTATGTTTCCATACTATAAAAATATTATTTTTATTAATGCAGGCAATCAAATAGGATTAGATTCTACCAACCAACCTTCTGTGGCCTGCAGCTTCAATGTCAGTTCAGTTTTTGAATCATCTGTAGGGTTCCTCAAGTCTGTCCTCAGTGTGTTCTACCTAGCGGTCAATCTGGGACTTCAAGATAATTCATCTCTTAGTTAAGATTCTCGAAGTCTATGGTGGGCTTAGTACGTTCACATTCATGTATGCATGCCCTGGAGATGACACCCAGAGTTCATAAACTTTATAGTATGGATTTTTTTAGCTCTTTCCTCTCTGTGATCTCTAAGGTACTTCTGGTTATATGAAACCGTAGTCCAATTCAATAGAAAGAAAGTTTCCTTTTCCTGAGAGTTTGATTCTCTTGGGTTCTCCCTCCTGGATACTGCCCATATACCATGAGGCTGTTTAGGTCTGGTGCATGAAAGAACACATAAAATTAATAAGAACAAAAACTTGGAGGAAGGAAGTGAGGGAGGGAGGGAAGGGATTTCTCCATTCTCTCCTTAGTTGGGAGTTTTCTTTCCAGCAGCTCAGGAGAAGCTAGTTGGCTTTGATTGGAGGTTTCTGTGTCTGAACTTCGGTACCTCTGGTTTCTTGAATTTAGGCTAGTGTGGGATAGGGGTACAAGCAAGGAAAAAGGAAGGTAAACTCATAGCCAGTTTGTTGATCCTTCAAAACCTGGCATTTTTCCTCAATCTGCCTGCTGCTATTTACTTTTTAAGTCCTAATATTACTATCTCATTTATTCTGTCAGATTTTCTATTCGTAAAAGGGTGAATTATGCTTACCCTATGTTATAAGAAGGCAATTGTCTCAGGATTATTCTCCCTGAGAGTGTAACATAAACAACTTGTCTTTAAAGTCTCTGCCCAAAGTCAGCTGCTTCAAAATAACTTTTGGATCACCACCACGTGTAGGCCCTCATCTCCCAACTAGCCACCTTTCCAGAATATTTTATTGTCAATTCATTTTGACTTTTAATATTATTTAATAATTATAATTTAACAATTTATTGCCTACTTGTCTCACCAGAATATAAATGTCCTACAATCAGTTAATAAGACAACATCTATACACTCATTTACATTGTCCTTTTAATTCAACACATATTTTCAACCCATGGCATATAACAGGTACTTAAGTTTTGTTAAATTAAAGAATGAATGTCATTATATACTTTCCTAACACATTATTTTTTTTTTCTTTTGTAATCTTATTTTATTTTGTTTAGTCCATATATTATATAAAACATAACAGGAAAAACTAACACATTATTTAAATTGGGGCATAATATTTTGCTATATGAAAATATGAAAAATTGAATAAATGACTATGTCTGTCTTACCTATTTTTATTTTTCTCTGTTTCAAATTTATTTATTTATTTATTATTTTTATTATAGATTCAGAGGGTACCTGTGCAGGTTTGTTACATGTATATATTGTATAAGAGTGAGGTTTCAGCTTTTAGTGTATCTGTCACCTGAATAATGAACATTATACTGAATAGGTAATTTTTCAACCTTGACCCCACTTCCCTCTTTCTCATTTTTTGAGTCCTCAGTCTATTATGTCCTTGTGAATGTCTATGTGTACCCCTTGTTCAGTACCCAGCTTTAAGTGAGAACATGGTATTTTATTTTTGGTTTATGACTTATTTCACTTAGAATAATGGCTTTCAGCTCTATGCATATTGCTGCAAAAGACATGATTTTGTCCTATTTTATGGTTGCATAGTGTTCCATTGTAGGCATGCTACATTTTTTTTATCCAATCATCCATCAATTGATGGTTAGGTTGATTCCATGACTTTGCTATTTAATGTAGTGCTGCAATAAATATACAAGTGTAGTTGTCTTTTATATATATAATTTTTCCTTTGGGTAGATGCCCAGTAATGAGATTGCTGGGTCAAATGGGAGTTCCACTTTTAGTGCTTTGAGAGATCTCCATACTGTTTCCTCTAGACGTTGATATAGTTTGGTTGTGTCCCCACCCAAATCTCATCTTGAATTGTAGCTCCCATAATCCCCACATGTTGTGGGAGGGACCTAGTGGGAGGTAATTGAATCATGGGGGTGGGTTTTTCCCATGCTGTTCTCATGATAGTGAATAAGTCTCAGGATATCTAATGGTTTTATGAAGGACAGTTTCCCTGCACATGCTCTCTTGCCTGCTGCCATGTAAGATGTGCCTTTGCTACTCTTTCACCTTCCACCATGATTGTGAGGCCTCCCCAGCAATGTGGAACTATGAGTCCATTAAACCTCTTTTACTTTATAAATTACCCAGTCTTGGGTATGTCTTTATTAGCAATGTGAGGACAGACTAATACAGAGGTTGTACTAATTTACATTACCACCAACAGGGTATGAGCATTTGCTTCTCTCTGCATCCTCCCCAACATGATTTTTTTTCTTTAACTTTTTAATAATAGTTATTCTGAATGGTGTAAGATGGTATCTCATTGCAGTTTTAATTTGAATTTTTCCTATTATTAGTGATGTTGAGCATTTTTTGATGTTTCTTGGCTGTTTGTATATCTTATTTTGAAAAATATCTGTTTTTATCTTTTGCTCACTTTTTATCGGGCTTAATTTTTTTTTTCTTTTTCTGGTCAAGCTGTTTCAGTTCCATGTAGGTTCTGGGTGTTTTTTCCTGGATGTATGTCTTGCAAATACTATCTCCCATTCTGTAGGTGGCTTGTTCACTCTGCTGATTATTTCTTCTGCTGTGCAGGTGATTTTTATTTTAATTAAGTCCCATTTGCCTACTTTTGCTTCTGTTGCAATTGCTGTTGAGGTCTTAAGCATATATTCTTTTCCTAGACCAATGTCCAGAAGAGTGCTTCCTAGAATTTCTTCTAGAATTTTTATAGTTTCAAGTTCTACATTTAAGTATTTAATCAACCTCGAGTTTATTTTTGTATATAGTGAGAAATAGGGATCTAGTTATATTTCTTCTGCTATCCAATTTTCCCAGCACCATATATTGACAAGAATAACCTTTCCACATCATATATTTTTGTTGACTTCCTCAAAGGTAAATTAGATGGAGGTATATGATTTTATTTCTGGGTGCTCTAATGTTCCATTATTTATGAGTCTATTTTTGTACTAGTATCATGCTGTTTCGGTTGTGACAGTGTATTAGGGTTCTCTAGAGGGACAGGACGAATAGGATAGATGTATATATGAAACGGGGTATATTAAGGAGTATTGACTCACATGATCACAAGGTGAAGTCACAAAATAGGCCGTCTGCAAACCGAGTAGAAAGGAAGCCAGTCCGAGTTCCAAAACCTCAAAAGTAGGAAAGCTGACCGTGCAGCCTTCCATCTTGGCTGAAGGCACAAGAGCCACTGGCAAACCACTGGTGTACATCCAGAGTCCAAAAGCTGAAGGACTTGGAGTTTGATGTTTGAGGGCAGGAAGCATTCAGCATGGGAGAAAGATGGAGGCCAGAAAACTTAGCCGGTCTGGTCTTTCCACATTCCTCTGCCTGCTTTTATCCTAGTCATGCTGGCAGCTGATTAGATGGTGCCCACCCAGATTGAGGATGGGTTTGCCTCTCCTAGTCCACTGACTCAAATGTTAATCTCTTTTGGCAACACCCTCACTGACACTCCCAGGAATAATACTTTGCATCCTTCAATCCAATCAACTTGACACTAAATACTAACCATCATATACAGCCTTGTAGTACAATTCCTAGTCATATAATGTGATGTGTTCAGGTTTGTTCTTTTTGCTTACAATTGCTTTAGCTATTTGGGTTCTTTTTTGTTTCCATATGACTTTTAGGATAGTGTTTTTTCTAATTCTGTGAAGAATGACGTTGGTAATTTAATTGGATTTGTGTTGAATCTGTAGATTGCTTTAAGCAGTGAGGTCATTTTAATGATTTTGATTTTCCAATACACGAGCATGGGATGTTTTTCGATTTGTTCATGTCATCTATATCTATCATCAGTGATTTGTAGTTCTACTTATAGAATATTTTACCTCCTCGATTAAATGTATTCCTAGCTGTTTTTTTTTTTTTTTTAACTTGTGGCTATTGTAAATAAAATTGAGTTGTTGATTTGGTTCTCAGCTTGAATATTATTGGCATATATGGAAACTACTGATTTTTGCATGTTGATGTTGTAGTGTGAAATTTTACTGAAGTCATTTATCAAGTCTAGTCTTTTGTAGCATTCTTTAGGGATTTCTAAATATAAGGTCACGTCATCAGAGAGCAGATAATTTGACTTCCATTTTTCCATTTTTGGATGCCTTTTATTTATTTATTTTTGTCTTGCCTGATTGCTCTGGCTAGGACTTCCAATAGGATGTTGAATAGCAGTGCTGAGAGTAAGATATCCTTATCTTGTTCCAGTTCTTGGGGATGAGGTGCTTTCAACTTTTCCCTGTTTAGTATGATATTGGCTGTGGATTATCATAGAAGGCTTTTGTTATCTTGAGTTGTGTTTCTTTGATGCCTCATTTATTGAGACTTTTTACAATGAAGGAATGTTGAGTTTCATTGAAGGCTTTTTCTGCATTTATTGAAATGATCATGTGGTTTTTGCTCTTCTCTTTATGTAGTGAACTTCACATTTTATCATATGCTGGGTCATCCTTATATCTCTGGAATAAAACCCACTTGATTGTGATAGATTATCTTTCTGACATATGGTTGGATTCAGTTTGCTAGTATTTTGTTGTGAATTTTAAAATCTATGTTTATTAGCAAAATTGGACTGGACTGTAGTTTTCTTTTTCTGTTGTCTCTTTGCCTGGTTTTGGTATCAGGATGTTATTGGTTTCATAGAATGAGTTAGAGAGGAATCCCTCCTTCTCAATTTTTTTGAATCATTTCAACAGAATTGACATCAGCTCTTCTTTGTATGTTGGATAAATTTGGCTATAAATCCACCCAGCCCTGAGCTTTATTTGTTGGGAGATTATTTATTACTGATTCATTTTCATTATTCATTATTAGTTTGCTCAGTATTTCTATTTTGACCTGCTTCAATCTTGGAAAGTTTTATCTTTCCAGAAATTTATCTATTTCCTCTTGCTTTTCTAGTTCATGCTCACAGAAATGCTCATAGCTGTCTGATGATCTTTAGTATTTTCTTGGTATCAGTTGTAATGTGACCTTTATCATTACTGATGGTACTTGTTTGAATATTGTGTCTTTTTTGCTTACTTAGTCTAGCTAAGTGACTATTAATTTTGTTTATCATTTCAAGGAACCAATTTTTCATTTAGCTGTTATTTTGTATTATTTTTGGGGTTTCAATCTCATTTAGTTTGGCTCTGATATTTGTTGTTTTTTTGATTCTGCTATCTTTGTGTTTGGTTCATTTTTGTTTCTCTAGTTCCTTGAGGTGCAAAGTTAGGTTGTTAATTTGAGAACTTTCTCTTTTTGATGTAGACATTTAGCAGTATTAACTTTCCATTTAACGTTGTTTGTGGTGTATTCCAGAGGTCTGGTATATTGTGTCTTTATTTTCATTTGTTTCCAAAAATATTTTTATTTCTGCCTTAATTTTGCCTGCTTACCCAAAGGTCAGCAGTTTTTGAAGTTCCACGTACTTGTGTAGTTTTGAGAGTTCCTCTTTGTTTTGACTTTTGATTTTATCCCACTGTTGTCAAAGAAGATACTTGATATTATTTCAATTTTTTAAAAAAATGATTGAGATTTGCTTTATGTCCAAGAATATGGTGTATTTTGGAGAATGTTCCATGCACAGATGAGAACAATGACTATTCTATGGTGGTCTGGTAGAATATTCTGTAGCTATCTATTAGGTCCATTTGTTCTAGAGTCTAGTTTGGTCCAGAGTTTATGGATTTTCTGCCTCGATGATCTGTCTAGTGCTGTCAGTTGGGTCTTGAAGTCCCCCATTATTATTGTATTGTTGTCTACCTCTTTTCTTAGGTCTAGTAGTTTGTATTTTATGAATCTTTGTGCTTTGGTATTGGGTACATATATATCTAAGACAGTTTGTTGAATTTGGCCCTTTATGGATTATATAATGACATTGTTTGTCTTTTTTCACTGCTATTGATTTAAATTCTCTTCCATATGATATAAGCATAGCTATGTATGCTTATTATTGTTTTTCATTTGTAAGATATCTCTTTTTTCACCCCTTTACTTTAAATCTGTGAGTGTCTTTACCTCTTAAGTGGGACTTTTGTAGACAGCAGATGGTTCGATTCTTTTAAAATCCAATTTGCTAGTCTATATCTTTTAAGTGGAGCATTCAGGCCATGTATGTTCAAAATTAACATAGATATGTGAGGTTTTTTCCCAGTCGTAGTGTTTTAAGTTAGATGCTTTGTAGTCTCAATTATATAACTGCTTTTTAGGGTTTTCAGTGTTGTACTTATGTATGCTTTTACAATGGAAAGTGCTGTCCTTTCATTTCCATGTTTAAAACTCTTTGATCATTTCTTGTAGGACTTGTCTAGTGGTGATGAATTCCCTTGGTATTTGCTTGTTTGACATAGACCTCATTTCTCCTTCATTTATGAAGCTTAGTTTGGCAGGATGTAAAGTTCTTGGCTGGCATGTTTTTCTTTAAACAGACTTATAAGGTTTCTACCGAGAAGTCCGCTGCTAGTCTGATGGTATTTCCTTTATATGTGATTCAATGCTTCTCTATAGCTGCTTTTAACACTTTTTCTTTTACCTTTCACTTTGACCTTGGATAGTTTGATAATTATATGCTTTGGTTATTTTCCTCTTGTATAGTGTATTTCAGGTATTCTTTGAATTTCTTGTGTCTGGATGTTCATATCTCTAGCAAGATCAGAAAAAATGTTATTAATTATTCCTTCAAATATGTTTCCCAAACTTCTTACATTTACTTCTTCTCCCTCAGGAATGCCTGTAAGTTGTAGGTTTTGTTACGTTACATAATCCCATAATCTCCTATCTCTCCAAGGTTTCTTAATTTTTTTCAATTATTATTATTTTTTTTATTTTTGGCTGCGTTATCTCAAAAGAGTTGTATTTGAGCTATGAAAGTTTGTCTTCTTCTTGGTCTAGTCTTGCTAAAGGATTGAAATGCATTTTGACATTTCTTTAGTAGATTTTTCATTTTCAGAAGTTCTTTTATTTTCCTAATATATCAATCTTGTCCTTCATCTCCTGAATTTTTTTCTATTTCTTTTTGTTGTTTTTAAATGTTCTCTTTCATCTCATTGAGCTTCTTTCCAATCCATATTTTGAATTCCTTATCTGTCACTTCATAATTTTCATTTTGGCTAAGCTCCATTGTTTGAGAGCTTGTGTATCCTTTGGAAGCGTCACACCTTAGTTTCTTCATGGTGCTGGAGTTCTTATACGAGTTAATTCTCATCTGGAGAAGCTAGAGTTTTTAGTTTTGAATTTAAGTTCATTTGGATGGGCTTTATCTCCTTTTGGTGGCATGTCTGCTTTGTATTTTGGATAGGGTCCTTTGTCTTTGCTTTTTTCTGCTTTAGGGGACCAAGGCTCTATATGAGTTCCTAGGTATAGATAAGCTTAGTGTAATAGTTTTCTCAAGTGCTAGTTGTTTGTATGTTGTTGTAGTGTTTTACTATGTGTGTCAGCAGGCTCACTGTCTCCTGCAGAGGTAGGGAGGTGGAGGTCACAGGAGAATTTTGTCATTCCACAGTGCCATGTACTGTCAGCAGAAATTATAGTGGAACATGCAGTTCACCCTAGAGGACAGTAGGTGGCACTTGCAGGTAAGTTCCAACCAAACACTGAACAGTAGCGTCAGCAGAAATTGCCATGAGTTGTGCAGGTTGACCTCGTGGTCAGTAGATAGTGCTTTCAGGCAAGAGGCAGTTTCAGTGGTAGTAGTGGAATTTTTACTTGGCCTTTGTTGATCAGAGGAAGCACTAGTGTGTCCCAGGTGATGTGTGAGTCCATGGAGTTTTCAGGGGTCTCCATCCAGGCCTCCGACACAAAAGGAACTAGAGAGGACAATGTGAGGCAGGGTTGGATGGTACAAGTCCATAACCAGGCTCTCCAAGATGGGCTTAAGCACTGGTTTTGGCTGGAGTCCAGGGACAGCTCTCGGGCCTTTGGAGCAACTCTTCAAGAGGGGCAGAAGTGCTTCTTCCACACCACAGAGCCCTCTGAGAAGAAAACCAAACAGGGTTTTCAGTCCAGCAAGTGGCAGTGGAAACTGCCTGGCTCCCACAGCCCTAACCCAGAAGGTCTTCCGTGTCTGGCAGCCAGCAGCAGGACAGAATGGTTAGGCTAGTCTAAAGCTGTCTGCGTTCAAATCACAAAGCTATTCCAGGATTTCTAGGGTTCTAGACTCTATGGGGCAGAAACCACAGTTACCAGGCCACAACTTTCCCAGTCCAGTCTTGTAAAGGGAGGGATGCCCAGGTCGTAGGCCACTACACAACTGATGCCACGCTCTTCTCAGTGTTTTGACAGTGGGGGCTCCTTCCCCACTTGAGATTAGATCACAAATCTCATCTCCATTTTCCTGGATGGTGTGTTCAAGTCTTAGGGAACTGGGACCAGGCCAGAGTATTTGCCAGGAACTCAAGCACCAGCCTGGATATGGAGGGACAAACAGCTCCAAGGCTGCCAATAACTCAACTGGAGTGAGGCAATGGCAGCTAGGTTGTGGGCCCACCCTCTGTGGGAACGGCCAAGCAGGCAGTTTTGGAAGAGACTGGCAGGCATGGGGCCCGTGATTCAGATGGAGTCTGTCTTTGGGGCTCGTAAAAGTGACCAGGCCCTGCTCACTCTCTGGCCCAGCAGACAGCAGCAGCTGCAGCTTAGGATACAGAGCCATGTGAGGTAGGCACCCAGAGTCATGCTTTGCTGCAGTGTTCAGCTCATGGAAGGCTTTGAGGCTCCACGTGCATTCAAGCAGTGACTTTTCATGGTCACCAGGCAGCTCCATCTACCAGTCTAAAGATCTTCAGGTGTCAGAAACCTCCATAGCTAGAGTCTCAGAGGTCCACAGTGGGAATATGATACCCCAGGGTTCCTTCACTGACTCCTTTCTCAGGTCTGGATCTGGGTCTCCGGCCCAGTCCTAGTATCTGGCAATGCTGAGCAGGCAGCCTTACTTCTGCCCTTTCGACCACAGTTTCTTCCGTCACCTCTCTTTTGAATTTTAGTGCTCTCTTTCAAAAGATCTGTTCAAAGTGTGAAGATTGTCACATTTTGTTTCCTCTCCATGGAAGAGGTACTTTCTAACTGCATCTCACCAGCCATCTTGAACTCGCACCCCTGTCTTATCTATTTCTAAATAAAAGCCTGTATGCAGGCAACAGAATAAACCTGATAAATATTTAATCTGTAAGTGATTTAAAATATTTTCCAATGTTAAATTATTAAATAATTCAATATTATAATATTCAATATTAAAATTTAATACAAATATATATTTTTATAATATTGAATAAAATTTGAAGTTAATTCCACAATTTGATTATCAGTTGATTATCAGTACTTATTTTCTGTCATTGTGCATTGCTCAGTATTGCCTCCTTTATTTCAATAATGACATTTTCACCCTTTACCTTCCATTTCTATTATCTTTGCTAAGATCAGCATTCTCTCTGCCATCAGTGTTCTCTCTAAGATACTGTAATGCAGAGGAACATTTTATTCAGCTACCTTTAATAGAAAGAATCACTTTGTTGAGTCTTAAATACCGTCTCAAGTACCTCTTTCATTACACAGTACATATTGCTGTTGTAGAAATATTACATCAAACCTCCTTTCATAACTGAATACTTCCTATTTGTTCATTAAAAGTATTTGTCACCTTTTTATGTTAACATAACTTATTTTTCTCAGTTTTCCCTAGCTTCTGCAAATTGGCCTTTAAAGACTTTACACACAAGCAGCAAGACCTGCCAGGAAGTCTAAATCCTCATAATGAATTCAGCTTCAGTTAACATCGTGTCTCTCATCCCTTTATTCTTCCAGTTCATTTTCTCTGAAGCCCATCAATATGATGATAATAATCAACAGTTTGTTAATTCAATGAAATTATTGTCCAAATATTCAACATGAAATCCAGATGTTAGACAGAAAAAAAAATGTGTTTTGTTATATTTTGGTTAACATCTTGACTTATTCATCTTTACTGATTTCAGAGTTTGGGATTAACTAGAGAAAATACATTAGCAATTAAGTGCTTTATATATTTTTAATTTTCTATTTTAGAATAAATTCCTTAACCAGTTATTCTGAGAGAAATAAGCTTCAAATAATTTTCTGAAAATTTCCACATGTTATGTGGAAATGTTTTGGAAATGTTAGGGATCACACGGATGCAGTGAACTATTAGTTGTACAAATTGATATATATTTTTCTGGCACTGAATTCAGTCAGAAAACCACAAAAAGAACATTATGGCCATAATAGAAGTCTTCAGTAAAATAAGATATTTTAGGTATAAAATCTGAACTTGAAAATTATATCAGAAATTAATGCTGGTGCTCTGTAAAGAATGAAGAAGGTGGCTTTGAAAAAAATCAAATAATCTAGTAAAATTATTTTTTGAAAAAGTAAACCAAGAAGGATTTTTACAATGTCTAGCCCATTAAACAAAAAGTCAATCTGGGATATAATCATAAGGGGAGCTTAAAAAGGGGATGACTTACATAAAGCAATAAGAGAACCTAAGAATGTTATAGGAATAATAAATCTTATCAAACTACATTTATTTCATTTATTAATGAAGTTATGAGATACTGCTTGGAAATACACCAAGCAAATGTTTTACCACAACTATAGCAAAGAATTTGACAAGGTCTCTCATTATATTTGTATTTAAAAGATGGAGTTTTAGCTAAGCATGGTGGCACATACCTGTAGTCTCAGCTACTTGAGAGGCTGAGGCTTTAAAACTGCCAGCCTCAGGAGTTCAAGTACAGTCTGGGAAACACAGTGAGATGCCATCTCTAAAATAATTATTCAAAAATATGAAGTTATGCAAATCATATTTCAGGATATTTTTTCACTGTATTGGTATCCCCAGATAGAAAACAATTGCAGACACAAAAAAATCAACTTGTCATTCCCTGTCTACTTTCTTCTGTTGCCTTTTCTGTGTGGAAATTTCACTCTTTCTTCAAGCGTTTTCTTTTCTCTCTCTAAAGCTGCACTTAGCCACAGAATTCATAAAAACTCTATAGAGAGTTTTTAATGTACATATAACTTAGACCCTTTAAGTGTTGAATTTGTTACTTCATCACTTCCTGACAAAACCCTCACTGATTTTTCTATTCTCCAAGTGAGCTAAGCCCAATCAACACCTTGCAACAAGAATAGGTAAACTCTTCCCAAGATAAAATAGCTGGAAATCATTTCTAATGGCTGTTTTCCACTGTGAAATTTTAGTCCATTTACTTCTTTGCTGCTGTCACAACTCTCTTAAGCCTTTAAAAATGTTATTTTGCAGAGACTGTTCATTCCTTAATGTATGTTCTTGGTGCCTTTGTTGAAAGTGAGTTGGTTGTAAATGTATGAATTTACTTCTGGATTCTCAGTTCTATTCCATTAGGCTATGTGTCTGTTTTTATGCGAGTATCATGCTACTTTGGTTAGCATAGCTTTGTAGTAAATTTTCAAGTCAGGTAGGAAGAAAGCTTCCAGCTTTCTTCCTTTTGCTCAGGATTGGCTATCAGGGTCTTTCACAGTTCCATATAACTTTTAGGATTGTTTTTTCTATGAAGAATGTTGTTGGTATTTCAATAGGAATTGCAGTGAGTCTGCAGATTACTTTGGGCAGTGTAGATATTTTCACAATGTTAATTCTTTCAATAAATAAACATGGGATATCTTTCCATTATTTTCTATCCTCTTCAATTTTTTTCATCAGTGTTTTACAGTTTCATTGTAGACATCTTTACTTCTTTGGCTAAACTTATTCCTAATCATTTTATGTTTTTTATTGCTCTTGTATATAAGATTACTTTCTTGGTTTCCTTTTCAGATTGTTTGCTGTTGATGTGTAGAAATGCTATTGATTTTTGTATATTGATTTTGTATTCTCATGCAGAACAAAACAAGACCCTTATCTCTCACCATATACAAAAATTAAAAAAAAAAATGTAAAACGTTAACTGTAAAACCTACTTTTATGTTTTTTACATTTAAAAAGTTAAAAATAGAAAACTACTATAAAATTAGTAGAAGAAAACATTGGGGAATCATATTAAGACTCTGGTCTGGGCAAAGATTTTTTGGGTAAGACCTCAAAAGCACGAGAAACAAAATCGAAAATGGATAAATGGGTTTACATCAAGCTTCTGCACTGTAAAGGAAGCAATCAAAAGAGTGAAGAGACAGCCTTCAGAATGGAAGAAAATATTTGCAAACTATCCACGTGACAAGGCACTAATAACTAGAATATATAAGTAACTCAAACAACCAAACTGCAGAAAAACAAAAGAAAATTGGTTTTAAAATGGGCAAATGATCTAAATAAACCTGTCTCAAAAGAAGACATACAAATGGCCAAGAGGTATATGAAAAAATGCTCAGTATCACTAATCACCAGGGGACTGCGAATCAAAGCCATAATGAGATGTTATTATAGCCCAGTTAAAATGGCTATTACCAAAACAAAAACAAAAACAAAAAAAATAACAAATATTGCCAAGGATGTGAGGGGGATCTCTTTTGCACTGTTGGTGAGAATATACAGTATTATAGCCATTATAGGAAACAGTGTGGAGGTTTCTCAAAAAACTAAAAATAGAAGTGTATTCTCTGGTAATCCCATGGATGCATACAGATCCAAAAGAAGGGAAATCAGTGTTATATGTGCACTACCATGTTTAATGCAGCATGGTTCACAAGAGGTAAAACATGGAATCAGCCTAAATGTCTATCAACAGAAACTAGATGAATAAAATATTGTATATATACACAATGAATTATTATTCATCCTTAAAGAAGAATGAAAACCTGTTATTTGCAGCTACGTAAGTCAAACTGGAGGTGATTATGTTAAGTGAAATAAGTCAGGCTCAGAAAGACAAATATCACATGTTCTCACTCACACATAGGAGCTAAAAACATTAATCTTATAGAGGAAGAGAATAGAATGGTGGTTTCCAGAGACTTTAAAATATGTATAAATTTTACATACATACACCCATTGTGTATATATGTGCATATGTATATGTGTATATGCAAATATGTATATACAGTGTGTGTATGTACATATATACACATATGTATATCCAATGTGTGCATATATAATATGTGTATATACATATATGCACACATATTATATGTGTATATATATATATACACTCAATACACTTACAATGTATATATATACATATACACACATTTTATGTGTATATATATACACACACATACAGTGTGTGTATTGCATATATACACACATACAATATACACATTCTACATGGGTATATATATACACACATTCATGACATATATATATATATATATATACACACACACAATGGGTATGTTCCAGAAATAAAACATATCTATCTGTATATACACACACAATGTGTTTGTGTGTGTGTGTGTGTGTGTTTCTGGAACATATATATTTTTGGAAAACGTTGCTAGTTCCGTTATCCTAGTTTTAGTTATTTAATCTTTTGAATACTTACAAGGCTTTATGTTTACTTTTCTTGTTTTCCTTAGTAGAGAATGCACACATACATTCAAATTACTTTTGTACATTATTTCCCTATAGAACAATATCTGAGAAAATATATGAGGAGGAGAAGACAATGAATGCTTCATCTTTTTCCACCACTGCACCTATCACATTGTGTAATAAGTGATAACAGAAGAATGAAAAAACTAGCATTTCTTGAGTATTATTTTTCACTTGCTGAACATTGTATATAAAATGTCACTTCTTATAATGTTTCTGAAATACAGTTATTATTTATATTTTATACATTTGGAAACTAATGATCAGAGAATTTATGTATTTATTTATGCACAGGAACACAGCTGCCAAAGATACACTGTATTTAAAACTAGGCATGGTTGGCTCTAAAATATTTTCTCTACCCTGTTCTATGCTATTCAAACACTAGACGTTCTATATACATCTGGTGAAAAAGCAAAGGAATAATTGTATAAAGAAATAAAATAAAATGTATTTATGATCCACTATACAATTTAGAATGTTCTAGGACCTTAAGCATTCTGTTTAGACTTACTTTATTCTCACATGTGTCCTGAGGTAGTATTTTCCCTGTAGTATAGATAAAGAGACAGGTTCAAAGAGATTACATTATTTTTCTAACATAGGGCAGCTGGTATATAGTTTGGGAGAATTTTTGGCTGATGGGACAATGCAAATCATCCTTGGAAATTTAATGTAATATCTCACTAGTTTGGAGCACATCTTAGGGAGGCTAGTCTTAAATACTGAAATGTCACTTTTTTATTACTGAATCATTTCGTTTTTTAAACTAGTTTTCTAAATAGTGTGAAGTCTCATTACAAGTTATATTTCTCCTTTACTAATTTGCTTAGCAAATCTCTCTTTACAGAATACAAATGTGATTGGGTAATTTCTTGAAGTTATCGCATTCCAAATTAGTGGTGCTGTTTTAAAAATGTATCTAATTCCTTTATCAAAATATGTAAATAATTATAGTAAGAGATTTGTTGTCTGTTAGCAAAAGAGCAAAATTGGAAAGTCTGCTACATCTTATCTTTTGGCCTTTCTAATACCTTCTTATCTTTTGGGTCTCAATTTAAACATAATTTCTTCAGTAAACTGTTCCCTGGAACTGCTCTTAATACCAGGATAGATCTCACAGCTACACATGTAGCTGTTTACTAAAAATACTTGTAATCAATTGTTTGATGTCTTTCATCTCTATTGGGTCACAGGATCTATGAGGGCAGACACTCTCTCTGCTTTGCTTACTGCCCTATCTCATGTATCTCATTCAATTTCTGGTATATAATATTTAAAATGGGTGACTTACCAAATAAAGATTACAATCTTTAGCGGAGGTCTCTTTATGTTTAAAGCATTTAATCCCAATATTCGTTTCTGTAAAAATGTTCTTGAACTTTTCCTCATAAGACCAGACTATAATATCACTCAATGTTTTATAGTCAGCAACCAGTAGTAGAAAATCGAATAAATGCTAATTAACATTCACCTAATTTTGTCTAGTCGTATCATAGCACCTATGTTTATTAACAAAAGCATTCTACCCTCAAGGTTTTTCTTTGGGTCTGAAATAAACATGCATAATAGCAAAATAGACCTCATAAACATGGTAAATTGCCAAATGGCTTAGGTATTATAATATATAGACTAATTCATTTTTGTGCTTTATTTAATCACTAATATTCATTTATAGATAAATATATAGATATGTACTTCTTTGCTGAATGCATCTTTCTTCCAAGTTGTTAGTATACTGCTGCTTAGGGCAGTTTCAAAACCCTTCACTGATAAAACAAATGAAAGTCACTTCTTTAGTCACGCTATCAAAATAAAAAGAAGACACATCTTTGCGTTGTTTTTTCTAAACTATGGCAGACAACAAAACTGTTCTGCAAAAACATTTAAACCCTATCCTTTGAAAAGAAGCTGGAAATCAAGTCAATTTTATTAGTTTGGGGAAATGTTATTTCAGTTGTACACAGATTTACATAATATTTATTATATATCATGATGAACAAGTCAAATGTTTTCTGCAAATATTCCTTAGTCACAGAGATTACCATTCAAGTGTACCTACATATGTAAGGTGATGAATTTTATTATGTAATAATGATTAATTTGTTATTCATTCATTCAACAGATATATATTGAGTTCTGAATATGTAATAGGTACAATTCCATGTGTTGCAGTTATAGAGATGGAGAGGACAGTCCCACACGTATGGCGCTTATAGTCCCAAGTAGTCAGCGATGGACTGTATAATATGCAGGGCACAGGGCACAACAAGAATGAGGGAAGTTGTCGACAGAATCAGAAAAATAAACCTGTTCTCCAAGGCAATACAACACAAAACGATTTCGTCCTTCTGCAGTCTCTTTTTGACCTGTGATGATATGTTTTTTAATTTGCTACTCAAAGTGGCACTGTCTTGAGGATAGTTACACATACTGCCTTCGTACCAGCTCACTGATTGAATCCCTAAAGTATAGACTACACCCAACAGATTTCAAACTCTAGTCAGTTTCCCTTGGATTCCTGGACCCCAGATGGGTGAGAGGCCCCAAAGTCTGAGTTCACAGTGAATCACTGAATCACAGTGAATTACTGAATGCACAGTGATGTGCCAGCCCAGGATGGAGACAGCCACCACGCTCCGCACTGAGGTGCCATGGAACACTTACCTGACTCTGTTCTGACCTTCCTTGCACCAATGGCCAGCTCCCACCTGGAGTCTGGATGCAGTGGGTAGAGATGACAAAGGGGAAGTGAAGTGGGGCCCAGGCCCCAGGCAGCAAAAAGAATTGAGGATCTACTCAGGGGAAGTGAGAGGCAACTGGAGGGAGACTGCCTGTAAGGAAAGGTTTTAAATCCTCTCCCCATCTCTCTCTCTCTCTCTCTCTCTCTGTCTCTCTCTCTCACACACACACACACACACACACACACACACACACACACACCCCTTACATTGTCCTGCCAGGCTTTATTTAGAAAACACAAATCCAATGACTACAAATCATTGAAACTCCAGTGTGGAGCCCTTCTGAGAGTGAAGCCCTATGTGACTGCAGTAATCATCGTCCTCTTGAGTTGCCCAGCAAGCAGGAGAGAGTAAATGGATAATTAGAAAACACCGTGAAGATTCAGCAACAAGGTATTATGGACACCCAGAAGAGGAACAGCCATCTCAATGTGGGTTTGCCTCTTATGTTTGCACTCAGCCTGGCAGTCAGGGAAAGTTTCTTAAGGGGTGTGACTTTTGAACTGCATCATTAAGAATAAGGAAGAATGGTCCAACTCAAAAGGCAATAGAAAGGTATTCCAAGTGGAAAAGGAAAATTCTGGAAAGACACTGAAAGCAAGTTGTCAGCTTAGAAGAATTTACTGTTCTGGAGCCTAGAAATTAAAGTAGGTAGATATAAAATACAGAAAATAAATAGGTAGAAGAAAGCAGGTCAAACTGGGCCTAGGATATCTTGCTAAAGAGCTTAATCCCATATTTTAATAACCCCTTTAATCCCTTACTAAAGGCACAATTGTGTACAAAATTGAGAGTCACTATAGGGTTCTAAATATGGAAATGTCACCGCCCCAAAGAGTAAGCTGCAGCACATCCAAAGCCGGCTTGGTGGAATACTACAAACTAGGACTGGACAGCCTTTTCCTGAATCTAAAAGATTAAGTGTAGGTTGTCAGGCATGGTGGCTCACACCTGTAATCCCAGAACTTTGGGAGGCCGAGGTGGGTGGATCACGAGGTCAGGAGATCGAGACTATCCCGGCTAACATGGTGAAACCCCATTTCTACTAAAAATACAAAAAAAAAAAAAAAAAAAATTAGCCGGACGTGGTGGCAGGCGCCTGTGGTCCCAGCTACTCCAGAGGCTGAGGCAGGAGAATGGCGTGAACCCAGGAGGCAGAGCTTGCAGTGAGTCGAGATCACACCACTGCACTCCAGCCTGGGTGACAGAGCGAGCCTCCACCTCAAAAAACATTTAAAAAATATAAAAAAATAAAAAAAAAAAAAAGGATTAAGTATAGGTATGAGTTTGTGTGCTGTCAATTTGTCTTAAGTTTGGAAGTGAGATTTCAAGCATAAATAAGTTTTGGCTAGACTCAGTGGCTCACGCCTGTAATCCCAGCACTTTGGGAGGCAGAGGCAGGCAGATCACCTGAGGTCAGGAGTTCGAGACCAGCCTGGCCAACATGGTGAAATCCCATCTCTACGAAAAATACAAATAATCTAGCTGGGTGTGGTGGTTAGCACCTGTAGTCCCAGCTACTCAGGTGGTTGACACAGGAGGGAATCACTTGAACCCAGAAGGCAGAGGTTGCAGTTACCCGAGGTTGCACCATTGCACTCCAGCCTGGGCAACATAAACGAAACTCTGCCAAAACAAACAAACAAACAAAAAACCATAAATAAGTTTCAAAAATATATTTCAAGCCAATTTATACGTACAAATTAATTCAGAAAGAAAATCTGAAGAATGTTTCTTATCCTCATATTTTCTCTCAGGAAAATGGGGAAGCTGAACCAACTGGTTGGGATTTGATGACATTGTCACAGAAATTGCTCTCTTTGAATAGAAAAGCAAGAACAGAAGTCTCCGTGGCCAGGAAGACTTCACTGACAAGGTCAGAACTCTGTCTCCTCGTCTGTCTAATACAATGTCATATATGTATACACACACACACATACACACACACACATATATATACACACACATATATATCATAATAAAGATCAAATTAGTTATTACTCATGAATATGCTTTTTAAAAACTTAAGTATTCTAAGAGTTTAAATTATTTCTTTACAGAAAAAATGTGAAGCTCGGATTAGTCAGAATTACAAAAAATGTACGATATTAAAACAGACAGGAAGTATAAAGAAAAAAGGTTGGTGTCATTAGGAAAGAAAAATTAGAGAAGATAATTAAATAATGTGGTTCTTATCTCTGAGAATTTAGTTTCTAGTAAACATATCCAAAATATTTAACATCTCTTAATACCTGAATTTAGTATTTTAAGTTTGAGATACAGGTAGACACAGTTCTTTTTTACTTTTTTTTTTTGTGGGGGGGGCGGGGGGGCAGAGTTTCGCTCTGTCGCCCAGGCTGGAGTGCAGTGGCGTCATCTCGGCTCACTGCAAGCTCAGTCTCCCGGGTTCACGCCATTCTCCTGCCTCAGCCTCACGAGTAGCTGGGACTACAGACGCCCGCCACCACACCTGGCTTATTTTTTGTATTTTTAGTAGAAACAGGGTTTCACTGTGCTAACCAGGATAGTCTCGATCTCCTGACCTCATGATCCACCCACCTTTGCCTCCCAAAGTGCTGGGATTACTGGCGTGACGCACCGCGCCCGGCCTATACCCACTACTCTGAAAACTATATTTTACTTTTTCAGCGTATCAAAAACTGCTCAAATGGATTATATAATAATTTCAGAAACTGGTAGCATATTTTTCATCTCCAGGGAATAATTCTTAACATTTTGTAATATTAATGAAGATTTACAAAACAGAAATAAAAATACACTGTAAACTGCATAACTGAACAATTTCTTAGTGTAAACTGAGTAGCAATCAATTAGGAGAGAATGAAGGCTCCTAGTGGCAATGCATGGTGGTGTTTTTATTTGGTACATGCATTTTGTATCTGTGGAACTCATAACCAGAAAGGATTGTGCAAGTCAAGGATGTTGCAGCTAGTTAATTTGATATGCATTATTTATAGAAACCTGGTCCATTTTTATTCATGGAAAATGATATTACTGCTATTCTTATCCCTGATTCTACTGTTTGGAAAAAGAACGGAAGCGGACAATATAAATGAGTAATAATGAAAGAATCAAACATAGTCCTATCTGTATTACAGCATTTCCAATAATAGAGCCTGCACTGCAGTTCTCTTTTTCCAGCTACTAATAACTCTCTTGCCTAAGGACAGTGTTAAGTGAAACCTTAGGAAGCAATAGATTAGAAAAGTTATTTTGGTTTTATATGTTTTATTTAACAACATAGGTAAAAAAAATATCCGCTAATATTGAGTTCCAGGGAAGAACATCTCTATCCAAGCTAATATGCTAATCAAGCATGCATTACATAAATCAAGCTAGAGACGTAAGGAAAACACTGGACTCTAGAGTCATGACTTTTGAAATATGACCTCTTACTTTTGTATCCATTTATACATTCAAATGCATTCAGATAGAAAATCTCAAGAACATTTCTTATCTAAAGCAGATTCAGAGTGTGTAACCTTATTAAACCAGAGGGATTTGAATCACAGAATATTACAAAGAGCTCTGTTCTGGTCAAATGCTCCAAAGCAGAGGTGTTGCTACCTTCTTGCTGATGTGTTTACTCATGTCACTTTCATCTCTTTTTGCTTCTTTTTACTATGTGTAAAATGAGGGAATCGTCTCTATGATTTCACTGGTCTATTCAATTCTGTAAATATTTATCAATTGATTCATTGCAACCCATGTGTTACCTAGGTCCAAGAATTTTCTTTCCACTTGAGATATAGATTTGATTGACCTAATAGAAATTTTCACTCTGGAATTCCAGAATTGTACCCAAGCATCTTTAAGCGACCCAGAGAAATATAAAAATGATTCATATTCTCATGGTTGAAACATTTACTTCCTTGTTTAGTGGGCCTGTTTGTTTTCCTATATATGCAATTTTTGCCCTGAATTATGTCAGTTTGGACTTGAAAATAAGCTCACTTCTTGCTTTTGAGGAAAAGTAATGCAAAACAAAGCAACACCATGCGTGTGTGTGCGTGCACACACACGCACACACAACACACACACACACCTTTCAACCCAAGAAATTGGTTTATCAAATGTTATTGAAGACGATGAAAAGGTAAGAATGGTATCATAGCAATAGAAACAGTTTCAAATTAAATATTAGCAAACCTGTTTCATGAAGACCTTTTGGTCGCTGAGGGCTTTTAATAGCAACTTTTGACTTCTTTGGCCTGGATTTTCTGGATTCTCTGTTGCTTTTTTTCTCTTTCCTCTTCAGCTATTCTTTATCCTTCCCATGAGGAAACTCAACGTCTCATCTTGTTGTTTGTCCTTGGTTTCCTGCCCACTCATCCCAATATTAACCTTTTTAATCTTCACTTCATGAGGGAAATTTGTTGCCAATGTTAAATGTTCATGTTTATCCCCCTACCAGCTAAGTTTTAAGCACCAGGCTGGGATGTGAGGCATATCATTATTTTCAAGGTAGAAATAATTTTTGTATGTATCAGGTGTTTGGAAGCAGTAGATGTGTGATATCCACACTTTGTACTGCTGGAAGTTAATGTAAAAGTTAAAAGTTTCTTTTTTAAAAAAGTTTTGTAAAAATTCTAGAATTCCTGGCCGGGCGCGGTGGCTCAAGCCTGTAATCCCAGCACTTTGGGAGGCCGAGACGGGCGGATCACAAGGTCAGGAGATCGAGACCATCCTGGCTAACACGGTGAAACCCCGTCTCTACTAAAATACAAAAAACTAGCCGGGCGAGGTGGCGGGCGCCTGTAGTCCCAGCTACTCGGGAGGCTGAGGCAGGAGAATGGCGTGAACCCGGGAGACGGGGCTTGCAGTGAGCCGAGATCCGGCCACTGCACTCCAGCCTGGGAGATAGAGCCAGACTCCGTCTCAAAAAAAAAAAAAAAAAAATTCTAGAATTCCTAAGAGTTTGTAAAAGTTTTTCTCTGTTGAGAGCCAGCACCTTGAATTATGTCTTATTGGAAAGTCTGTACCATTTAAAGATAATAAGGAAAACTAATAAATATTCTTTATAGATAGTGTGGCTGACAGTTAAAAATTTTTAGTCTGCATTCAAGGTTACAATACTGTTCATAATTTCAATGCTTCCTAAGTGATATACTCGTTAGAACTACACATCACTGTGCATTCACCACTTAGGGTTCACTTGGCTCCCTTGGGTTCTTTCATTCACTTCCTACCCAGTTGTTTTCTAAGTATTTCAGGCACCAAAATGATGTGGGAAGAGAGGAACTTGTTAAGGTGGAGGGACAACCCTCTAGTCTCCAAAAGAATCAATACTTGTGAAGTCAATGGCTGACTGCCCAGTTATCTCCTTGATACAGACTCTGAGTGCCTGAACCAGACAGACATCAGGAAGAGGCAGAAAGATGAAGCAGCTGCCTTTGTTCTTTCACTCTAGCAAACTTGTTTTCTTAAGGTGGTATAACTTGTGTTAATCGCTGAGAATAATTCTGACTTCAATATTGTTGTCTTATAGTCACTGAAAACAGCACTCATATTCAGGTATTACATAGGTTTTCAAGTTTCTGTTTTGAGTTATCCATTTTAATTTGTTTCTTATTTTTACGTAGCTTAATGGGAATTGGAGAGGCAGCACCAGGACTTTCTAGTAAGATGATATTTTTGAGTAGAAATAACTTGGGACAATTAAAAAGTTTATGTGTTCTGTAATCTCGGCACTTTGGGAGGCCAAGGTGGGCAGATCGCTTGAGGTCAGGAGTTCGAGACCAGCCTGGCTAACATGGTGAAACCTTGTCTCTATTAAAAATGCAAAAATTAGCCAGGCATGGTGGTGCACAGCTATAATCCATGGGAGGCTGAGGCAGGAGAATTGCTTCATGCCACTGTACTCCCGGCTGGGCAACAGAGCAAGACTCCATCTAAAAAAAAAAAAAAAGTTTACGTGTTATGTAAATGGTGGCATCATTATTGCCATCACTGAAGAGACAGAGATTGGCTATGAAATAAAGTAACAATAATAACAATGATATTATAAAAGACCTTTAAAATCTGGGAGGTATTTTTGAGATACCTTCCCACAACTATTTTCTCAATAGAAAAAGGAGTATGATTCTTCTCTATTAGATGTACTGGTAGATAGTATATTCTATAGGACAAGAGAAAAAGTTTTTTAAAAGTGTTATCCTATTGTTAGTGATTCATTCATTCAATTCACTCATTTAACTTGGGTCCAATATTTGCTTCTAAGTGCAAATGTTGGAAACACATCCTGTGTAATAGCATGTCAATATTATAATTTTAAAAACAGCCACAAAAAGACCATCTAAGAATTAATTGAAGACCAAAGGGGCTGATCTCATTTCTTGGCTTCTGTGATGGTATAGGGCTACTTTTGATGATTATGAAATTAACGGTACTATCTAGTGCCCATTATAGATATGAGTCTGAGTGTTTTTGTGAGAATTCATAGAATAGCTCTCTTTCTACATTCTAGGCTCTGATTTAGTAAGTGAAGTTGATTTCATAGATGAAGGGCCTCTACTGTTGTCAAATGACTATTAAGCAGAATGTATTTAATTGGAAGGTGATAGTTCACTGGAATTAATAGATATTAATACCTTGTTTGCTTAATACTTTTCTGATTAACACAGATTTTTTGCCCTTATTTCCAGAAAGACAATTTTCATTTTCACAATAGCTTTCTATTTCCAAAGCTCTTTCACATATTTTATTTATGTCTATAAATAAACTACTTAGGATGTTTACTCCTTGCTTCAGAATTTTCAGTGATTTCCCAGATAAACAGAATCAGTGCTCTTAAAAAGCACCAAGTGACTCAAAACTTGCATACTTACATTGCGAAGAAATAAGCCAACATGATAGGCAGCTCTCAAACAGTTTAAAAGACAGAAAGGCATGTCTAAGTCAGGTCTTGGTAAGTCGCTAGACGACTGCAAAAGCCCAATATTATACTGCAATATTCTAAGCATCTAACTTCCCCTTGATATCATCCTTCAAAGTTTTCTTTTATTTAACCTGAACTAAATAGCTGGTTTCTCAGTGTTCTAATTTAGTTAGCCATAGAGTCCTTTGTAAGAAATAACTACTCTTGCATACAATATCTATTTTTTATAGGAACTAATGGTGGCCTCCATAATAAATGAAAAGAAACATACTAAAAGATGAATAGGGTGTTTCTGAAGAATCTCTTGGAAAGGAAATGGCTTCATGGCCCATAGGCACATACAGGAATGTGTGTATACCCACACACATACACATTTATATAGATATATTAATATATCATAGTATTCATGGCTATTTAAATTTTAAAGGTAGTATTGAGTCAGAATTCCTGCCATCTTAAAGCTGTTTTTACACGTACTCAACTTATAAATTATATCATTTATGATTATCATAAATAATATAAGGAGACCTATTTCGCTTTCTTCTTCTGACCCATTTTCTGTGATATATGTTTTCCAATATGATAATCAATAAAATTCAGGTATATCTTTTAACTTTGCTTTGTTTAAATTATTAATGATACTAAACATTTTCATATGTGTTCTGGCTAGGCAGATAGTAGGATTTGTACCTATTGAAAGTATAGTTAAGCATTATTGACTTGTTTCATTTATTCATATATTCATTCATGTATTTATTCATTAAACAAGAACTCATTGAAAGTCTCATATAAGCCAGGCAATGCTCTCTTTGTTGGATTTACAACACTGAAACATCAAGTGAAAAAGTCCTGCCATCAGGAACGTTTATTCCCATGGAAGAGACAAGAAATAAACACAATACATAAATGAAGGTAAAAAGAATGTGGGAGAGGGTATTGACAGTATAATTCTCCTTTTCCTTGGAGTAGTCAAGGAAGGCTACCTAGGGAAACTGATTTATGAGTTAATGACTAGCCTAAGTGAATGAGCCAGGCACTCAGGCAGATACCTGATGTTCCAGCCTGAAGGAACAGCAAGTGAAGAGGCCCTGCATTGCAAAGTGTAATAGGTTAGGAGTTTCAAAGTAGACAGAGTGGTGTGAAGAAGGCAAGGCTGATAGGAGTCAGTGGCATGCTAAGAAGGTTATAGCAGATGTCCAATCCTGTATGAAAGGAGAAAGAGGTATGTTTTCTGTAGAAAATGTATAAGCTATAATAAAACCAACTAAAAATAGTTACTTTAATTCTCACCAGGCATCTAGCAATTATATACATTGCCAGTGATAAAACAGTCCTCTCCCCAGGACAGATTACCACCATTATTCTTATTTCGGTATGACCCTGATGACACTATAGACTAAAAATGTAATATGGAAATCAGTTTGTACAAATCCTTAAAAGATATTTAAATGACTTTGGGGCTTACTGTATGTGTAATATAGTGCCACTGGAGGATTTTGAGTGGAAGAGTAACATGGTCTGACTTACATTTTTTAAAGCTGGCTCTAGACAATGTATTGAGAATAAAATGAAATGGCCAAGGACAGACAAAAATAAGAAGATCAATTAAAGGAAATGGCAAAAATCTGGGTAAAAAATGATAATAGTTTGAACTAAGGTGCTAAAAGATCAGTCCACAAAAAAGTGGAGTTTTTTTTTTATCTATTTTAAATAATTATAATTTATAGGGTGGCTTTTTTGGAGATTTCTTCAGTATGGTTATATATGTATAACAAAATTTACCATTTCATTATGTGTACAATTTATTGACATTAAGTTCATTCCCAGTGCTGTGCAACCATCACTACTATCAATTTTCACAAATTTTAAATTACTAAACAGAAGTTCGGTACCCATTAAAGAATAACTCTCACATAACCCCTAGTCCCCAGTAACCTATATGCTACTTCCTGACTATGAATTTTCCCTTTTTAGGTACCTTATATAAGTTGAATCATACATTAATTGTCCTTTGCATCTGATTTATTTTAGTTAGCTTAATATAGTCAAGGTTCATTCATGCTGTAGCATGTATCAGAATCTTCATCTTTTATGCCTGAATACATTTTATTTATCCTTCTATCTGTTGTTGCATATTTAGGTTGTTTCTACCTTTTGACTATTGTGCATAATGCTGCTCTGAATCTTGGTATATAAGGATCTGAGTCCCTGCTTTCAATTACTTACGATACATATCCAGAAATGGAATTACTGGATCATATGAATAATTACTTGTTTAACTCCTGGAAAAACTGCCAAGCTGTTTTCCACAGAAGCTGTATCATTTTTCATTACCACTAGCAATGCTTCAGGGTTCCGATTTCTCATCCTAGCTAACATTTACTTTCCTTTCTTTTAAATAATTGTCATCCTAATTAGTATGAAGTGGCATTTCCTGGTGGTTTTGATTTACATTTCCCCAACGACTAGTGATGTTGATGATTTTGTTTATGTGTTTATCGGTCGTTTGTTTATTTTTTGAAGAAATGTCTACTCAAGCCCTCTCCCATTTTTTAAAAAATTGGGTTGTTTTTTATTGTTGTGTTTTAGGAGTTCTTTATGTATTCTAGATATTAATTCCTTATCAGATATATAAATTATAAATATTTCCTCCAATTTCATGGGTTTTCTGTTTATTTTCTTGATAGCGAACTTTGATGCCCCAAAGTTTTTAATATTGAGGAAGTCCAATTTATTCATATTTGCTGTGTTGCCTTTGCTTTTAGTGCCGTGTGCAATAAATTGTTGCCAAATCATGTCATACAGATTTCTCTCTGTAGTTTCTTCCAAGAGTTTTTATAATTTTAGCTCTTACATTTAGGTCTTTTGATGCATTTTGAGTTAATTTTTATTAATTTTATGTATAGTACCATGTAAGAGTCCAATTTTATTATTTTGAATATCCAGTTTTCCCAGCATCATTTGTTGAAAAGATTGTCTTTTCCCATTGAATTGTCTTGGCACTCTTGGTGAAAATCAGTAGCAATGTATGGGAGGGTTTACTTCTGAGCTCTCTATTCTATTTTATTGTTCTGTATGTCTGTCTGTATGCTGGTACCACACCATTTTGATTACTGTCAATTTATAGTAAGTTTTGAATTCATGAACTGTGAGAGTTCTGACTTTATTTCTTTTTTTAAAGATTGGGCTGGGTGCAGTGGCTCACGCCTGTAATCCCAGCACTTTGGGAGGCTGAGGTGGGCAGATCATGAGGTCAGGAGATCGAGACCATCCTGGCTAACATGATGAAACCCCGTCTCTACTAAAACTACAAAAAATTAGCCAGGTGTGGTGGCTGGGGCCTGTAGTCCCAGCTACTTGGTAGGCTGAGACAGGAGAATGGCGTGAACCTGGGAGGCAGAGCTTGCAGTGAGCCAAGATCACGTCACTGCACTCCAGCCTGGGTGACAGTGCAAGACTCCATCTCAAAAAAAAAAAAAAAAAAAAAAGATTGTTTTAGCTGCTCAGTGTCCCTTGGAATGCCATATGAACTTTAGGATGGGTTTATCTATTTCTGCAAAAAAATAAAAATAAAAAAACCCTCCTGGGATTTTGTTAGGGATTGCATTGAGTCTGTAAATTACTTTGTATAATATTGTCATCTTATCAATATTAACTCTTCCAATCCATACACACATGATGTCTTGTCATTTATTTGTGCTTTCTTTAATTTATTTCCACAGTGTTTTGTTGTTTACAGTGTATAAGTATTTGCCTTCTGGTTAAATTTATAACTATTTTATTCTTTTTGATGCCTTCTTAAATGAAATTACTTTCTTAATTTTTGTGTGTAGCTTTTCTATCCTGCAATGTTGCTGAATTCACTTATTAGGACTTTTTTTTTTTTTTTTTTTTTTTTGAGATGGAGTCTAGCTCTGTCACTGAGGTTGGAGTGCAGTGGTGTGATCTCGGCTCACTGCAACTACTGCCTCACAGGTTCAAGCAATTCTCTGCCTCAGCCTCCTGAGTAGCTGGGATCACAGGCACCCACCACCATGCCTGGCTGATTTTTGTATTTTTAGTAGAGACAGGGTTTTACCGTCTTGGCCAGGCTGGTCTCAAACTCCTGACCTCAGGTAATCTGCCTGCCTTGGCCTCCCAAAGTGCTGAGGACTTACTTTTTTAAGTTAAAAAAGCTTTAGAGTTTTCTACAAATAAGATCATGTAATCTGTGAACAGAGATAAATTTACTTCTTTTTTTCCAATTTTGATGTTTTTAATTTCTTTTTCTTGACTAATTGTCCTGGGTAGAACTTTCAATGCTCTTTTGAATGGAAGTGGTAAAGTAGGTATTCTGTTATTTTTCTAGACAGGTGCTTTAACCAGCTAAACCATGGTGACAGCACAATTGTGTTCTATTTCATGATCTTAGAGCAAAAAAAAAAAAAAAAAATCTTTCAGCCTTTCTCAGTTAGCATAATATTAGCTGCAAAGGGTCATATATGATCTTTATCATATCAAAGAGATGCCCTTCTATTTGTATTTTATTGAGTGTGATTATAGAGGGTGTTAAATTTTGTCAAATGCTTTTTTCCTGCATCAAGAAATTATTGTATTTTCTCTTTATTAATGTGATGTATTATATTGATTGATTTTCCTATGTCAAACCATCCTTGCATTCCAGAAATAAATTCCATCTGGTCATGGCATATAATCCTTTTAATGTGCTGTTGAATGCTCTTTGTTACTATTTTATTGAGGACTTTTCATCAACATTGATATGGTTGGCTATGTGTCCCCACCCAAATCTCATCTAGAATTGTAATCCCCATGTATCAAGGGAGGGACCTGGTGGGAGGTGACTGGATTATGTGGATGATTCACCCATACTGTTCTCATGATAGAGTAAGTTACCATGGATTCTGATGGTTTTATAAGTAGTGGTTTCCCCACCCTTTCTCTCCTACTGACTTGTGAAGAAGGTGCCTGCTTCCCCTTCCACCATAATTGTAAGTTTCCCAAGGCCTCCCAAGCCATGCAGACCTATGAGTCAATTAAACCTCTTTTCTTTATAAATTACCCAGTCTCAGGGAAGTCTTTATAGCAGTGTGATAATGGACTAATACAAACATTCATCTCTCTACCCTTATGGGTAGAGAGAGAATTTAGCTAAAAAAGAAAGAGCAAAATAGAGGAAGAGAAGGAGGAAGAGAGAAAAAAAACATGTCCACAATTAATATTCACAAGTACTAAAGTTGAACTGACAAATTGTTGGCTGAGTAGTTGGCTGAGGAATGGTAGGATTTTTGGCAAGGTAAGTAAGGGTCTGGTTGAGAAGAGAGGAATTAAGAAAGATTCCATCATTTGGGAATGGGGAAATTCAGAGAATGCATTTGTCAGTTATCGGGATAAAGAAACCATGAGAATGAGAAACAGAGGAAGGAATATGAAGAGTATAATTTGGATATCATAATTAAATTTAGCTGTCAGATAGCCAAGAGGAGATACTGAATAGGTAGTCAGATACAATAACTAGAGGACAGAATGTTAGTGCATTCTGGAGGTATAAATTTGTGGTCATAAGTACATATTATATTTCATCAAATCCAAAATACACATTTTTACAGGTTAAAAATCTCTGAAATTAGAACACATCCTATAATATATGGCATGCCATAAACTGACAGCAGATGTTTTCTTTGATAGGTGCTTACAATAATGGTATATCTTACAGATAGTAAAATTTTAGGTATGAAACTATAGGGTAGATCATATACAAAACCATGAAATTAGATGAGATATTCAGGAGAATGAGTGGTTTTTTTTAAAAATCTAAGTTTAAGCCCTGTACACTCCAGACTTTAAGAGTCTGGAATGTAACAAGAAGACCTAAAAGGAAAAACCACTGAGATAGGATGACATCAAAAAGAATCCAGTGTCCTGGAAGACAAAAAAAAAAAAAAAAAAAAAAAATGTATCTTGGGAAGAAGGGCATGATTAACACTGTTAAATCCTGATGATACGTTGCCTATAATGGGATTGGAAATTAGTAACTTTCATAACATAGGTGACCTTGATACGAATAGTATTAAGAATAATAAAAATTGAAACCTTCTCAAAAGAGGAGGACGAAGGAGAAGAGGAAAAAGTAGAGAAAGAATTTAGCTAAAAAAGAAAGAGCAAAATAGAGGAAGAGAAGGAGGAGGAGAGAAAAAAACCTGTCCACAGATAATATTCACAAATACTAAAGTTGAAATGACAAAATGTTGGCTGAGTAGTTGGCTGAGGAATGGTAGACAGAAAAGTGTCCCAATAAGCCAAAATACAGAAAAGTAGTAGCTGAGAAATAGATATGTTGGTCTTTGGGAATAGTGGTTGAGTACAGTGTATGTCTTTGCAGTGAACATGGACCCATAACTTGAATGGGGTAAGAATGCTTTAGGGAGAAGAGATGCAGCAACAAGCAAACTTGTTCGTTTAGCAACATTTTAGCAGAGATTAAAAGGGTCTTGTGAGTATACACAGCATTGTGGGAAATACAAGATGACTGCTGCTAAAATAAACATATATACCCAGTCATGGGCAGTATTAGATTAAAACAGACAGGAATAGTTTCTAATTGCAAACAACTGGTTGCAGTTCGAGTGTTGTGGTCAACAACAAGGCTTTGCCTTAGAACTACAGAGCTTTAAGGGAATTCTGGAGAGGAAACTAATCATTTTTCTTTTGTGAATACTTTTAAAATTTATTTTTACTGTTTGAAATCAAAGAAGCACATAGTTGTTGGAATTCTTGGCAGGCATCTTGCTGCTACCAGTACTAAGAATGGCACAAAGTAAGAAGAGAAGAAAAATAAAATTGAGCCATCGGATCAATAAACATTAAAGTTTCTTAAATTGTGAATGGTCTGAAAATATAAGCCAATACACAAGTGTCCTTATGGTTTGAAAGGTTGAAAAGGCTTTTCTATGATATGCAATTTGTCATAATATCAGTCATCATCCTTGTAATAGAAATAATTTAGCACATTCATGTTTTTCCTTCTAACATTTTGTTTGGCTTGTTTTGTCATCTTGTTTTATATTCTGTCTTTTTCATATGTCCTAACCATATATTTTGTTTTGTTTTATCTGTAGATTTCTTAGAAGTGACAAGCTATCTGTTAAGACTTTATATTTTACAAGGATGAAATTCTTAAGCATTTATTTTACTGTATTCCATCACATGAAAAAATACAGTTTCTTGGGTTATAGATATTCCACTTAAATATTTATATATTTTAATCTGTTCCACTCTGCTCTTTTATAGAACAGAATTGTGAGGCACGATGCAAATACTGCTATCTTTAGTTTCTCATGCTGCATAGTTATAAAATAATGTCTGTGTACTATGTTTTCATAAACCATGTCAATGAATTTATTTTAATGATTTATTTATATAAAGTCTTGTGCTGTTAATAATTTTCTGAATTGGATGCTAGAAATAGCTCATCAAATTTTCAACTTTGACTATAGTTGAAGAAATTCCTGATAGATGGGATATACGTACTATCTTTCCACTAATTTACAATAGAACATATCCTGTTTGTCTTGAGATATTTTTTCTTTCTTTTATAGATATTGATCATCTAAAAGAGATTTGATGGAAAGAATAGTCACATAAAAGTGATTTTGTCTATCTTACCAGAGATTCAATGTGATTTATATTAATTATGAATGGCACCTGGTGTTATCAAACAACCAGTCAAATGTACAGTATTTTTTCCTGGAAATTGTTCTTATCTAACACATACTGGCTTTATTTGTTTATTTACTTTTTTCAAAGTGCAGACTTTTGAATGAAGTTTATTATATTGTCGGTAAACATAGGATTCTTCATAAACATGATATGACTGCAGTGCATATCACAGATATATGTGATATTATCAAAGCTGATGATTTTCTATTTCTGCCATAGTACAGCAACATCTTATCTCTCACTACCTCCGTCAGGAAGTAGGAAAAAGTGAAGCTGAGAATTGTGAAAATGGATGTAAAACATCCATACCAATTCTTTCACTTAAAAAAAAAAATTTAGAAAAGACTTTAAAGAGGCTCACTCAGAACCTATTTACGCTTATTATGAATACAGGTTGAACAATTTGTATATTTGATTTTTCTAGTCTATGATTGGCTTTAGATGGGCCTTCTTTAAAATGGTCTGAGACCTATTTTCTTGCTGTTTGTCTTCTTATGAAAGTGTATTAAAATCTAGGTTTATCCAATAAACCTAGATTTGTGATGACCTTTCCATTATGAAATGATGATTTGTTATTCACAAATTTCAGACATAAATTCTTTAAATATCAAGTTTACTTGTGTTTAAAATATAATTTATTTTTCTGGGTTTGTAAGTGAATGATGAAGAACACATTAAGTAGCATAAATATAAACATAGCAGATCTACCATCTTCCTGAAAATTAAACACTTCATTTTCTCTGTTTTATGCCCTTTTTGAATGCTCTAATGTAAGTTAGAGTATCTTTAATTTGTTTCTAAAGGCTAATGCTATATTTTATAATGGAAGTTTACCTATACATACCTGTATCTGTGGAATTACAGATGAATTAAGAGGCACAAATTAAAAAAATGTTGTTTTGAATCTTAAAATATATCAGTAATGAAAGACAGTAAAATCTTAGAATATCCATGTTAGTCTTCTGAGATGTAGAGAAATCCTATACCCTTCAGTATTTAATGTGTTTCTCCATTTAAGAAGTATTTAGGTACGTATGTGCTATATATTAGAATACCTAATGAATTTTGCCTGTAAAACATCAATATTGGTTTTCTGTAAATTTAAAGATGAAGGTAGATAAGTTCACGCTTTGCTTTAAGTTATTTTTCTAGGACTGTGGCTCAATATTTAAAGGAAAATCAGCAAAATATAGCTAATAAGATAATATTTTATTAAATCATAAAAATTACATTCTTATAACTAATTCAGCAATGAAACTGATTAAGTGCTAAAGAGATAATGTTTTTAAGCCGATCTTTCCTAATTCCTAACTTTGAAGCTAGTGTCTGAAACCTACAACTCTGTGACCTATGGCAGTGAATATTATTGACCACTCTCAGAGCTTTATTGTTCTTATCTTGGAAAAGGAGATAATATTAGTTGTTTCAAAGGCTAAATGAGTTAAGGTAGGATCCTTGGAATGATTATAGGCACACAGTACATAATAAACAGTCAGTATTTTATCTTGCTGATCCTGATATGTTACTTTTTTTTTTTTTTTTTTTTTTTTTTTTTTTGAGACGTCAGGCTGGAGTGCAATGGCATAATCTCAGCTCACTACAACCTCCGTCTCCTGGGTTCAAGCTATTCTCCTGCCTTAGCCTCTCAAGTGCCTGGGACTACAGGCACGTGCCACCACACCTGGCTAATTTTTTGTATTTTTAGTAGAGACAGGGTTTCACCGTGTTAGTGAGGATGGTTTCAAACTCCTGACCTCGTGATCCGCCTGCCTCCGCCTCCCAAGGTGCTGGGATTACAGGCATGAGCCACCGCACCTGACATATTTTCCACATTTACAAATAGAAGTCCATGGAATTATTTGTTGAAGGTTTCACATCTAACATGTGACATATTTAGCATTTTCAACAAGATCTGTTTGAAACACAGAATTTATGTTTGGTTTGTGGTGCCTTTTAAGGGCAGTGCATGCATTAACGAATCTGAAAGGCAAGAAAAGCTGTAAGCGGAAAGAGAAGTCAAACACCTGAAAAAACCCCAAATTGAGTAATCATTTCCTGAAGAATCAGAGTGGCTCTGAGTTGTACTTGAGAAAAGACTTCCGGTCAGTAGATTTAGTGTGTCAGTCCTGAAAAAAACTTTTTGTAGGAAGCTCAAGTTGGGCTTATTTGCGGAATTATATTTTAAAATATGCCATTTGAATTGTGGCATCTTGCTGTTAGAGATTTGTACGAGAGAAATAAATACAGTTTGAAAAGAATATTAGTGATGGTAACATAATGACAAGAAGGATTTAAGCATCTTTGCTCTAAACCACAAATACCTATAGCTATTCCACTTAACAGAAAATAAATAAGTGCGTGCGTGTATGTGTGGCCAATCAGCCAGTTCTTTCCCACAAATTTAAATGCAATACCTGTCACATAGCATTTAAGGCAGCTGTAGATATACAATTTAAGTGCTCTAATCTATTCTTCTGTTTACCTTGTTGATTCCCCAGTAGAACAGCCTACTTAGCTTTTTTTCTCCCATGTCTATTTGAAGATTAACATATGTATAGTATGAGAAAAGCCAGCCTTTAAATTTCAGGTTCTGCTCTGCCTTTCCAAAGGATAATTGTTAATTTATAGCATTTGTGTTTTAATTTTGTTTAACACCAAATAAGGGATAAAAGATTTCAAAAGAGTTACCTTAATGCAAATTCTTATTAAAAAATACTTTTGAGCCAGGCGCAGTGGCTCATGCCTGTAATCCCAGCACTCTGGGAGGCCAAGGGCGAATCATGAGGTCAGGAGATCGAGACGAGCCTAACCAACATGGTGAAACTCCGTCTCTACTGAAAATTAGCCGGGTCTGGTGGTACATGCCTGTGATTACATCTACTTGGGAGGCTGAGGCCAGAGAATCGTTTGAACCCGGGGGGCAGAGGTTGCAGTGAGCCGAGATCACGCCACTGCACTCCAGCCTGGGCAACAAAGTGAGACTCCATCTCAAAATAATAATAATAATCATGATAAATACTTTTATGCTTTTGCAATTAAAATTAAGAAATTTTAGCTTCCTCTATAAACTGCCCAAATTTACTATTAAAAATGAACATTTTCATAAGAAGCATATTTGGATTCTCCACGTGAAACTTTTAAAACCTAATAGAGAAACTTTTAATTTTATTTCTTTCCATATTTAAAATATATAACATCATATATATAATGTGTATATGTAGATAGATATGGTGTGTGTATATCTATATACACATACACAAAAGATGCTACATATTACAATTGTTACATATGCATATAAACGTACATAAAAATGTGGTACAACATTTTATTTAATGGTATGAACACTGTCATTTTAATCTTGTAAGTCAGTAAACATTTCAAATCTTGTATTACATCATTTTTTAAACTAATAATGTTCTTATATGAACATTTTGATTTACCTCATATTTTGTTATTTAAAATGTTGCAGTTAGTTTTGTACTAGAAATTCATATATATTAGTAGTAACTATTTGCATGTATTTAATCATTGATTTGATTGCACAGATTTTTACATGTTATCCATTTAACTTTCCATTCATATCCTCAACTTATTTTTCCCTGGAGCTCCAGTTTCATTTTTTATTAAAATCTCCTTATATATTAAGGCAACCACACTCTATCTTAAAAACTAAATATGGCATAAATTAAAACACAATACAAATAAAAGCTAAAATTCATTTTTTATCATCATATGTATTCAAGACATATTTTACCTCTAGTTTACTATTGACCTTTAATTGTGTTTGTTATGTTGGCATAAAGGTTTTTTTTTGCATAGTCAAAACACATACTTTTGTATGGCTTCTTTTTTAGATTTTATATTTGGAAGGTTATATTCTAAGTCAATACTAAAGAAGAAAATACCTTTCTTATGATTAGATTTCAGTGATTTCACTTTCATATAGTTCTTACAGTTTAATGAACTCACGGAAATGTTCATTGGCTTAGTAATAGTAGCAGTAAACTCGTTTTTTAATATTACTTTCATAAGATCATAAGGAGATAACAGTGGGTGGGTGATTACTTGAAACAGATTTTTGGAGAAGTCATTAATTAAATAGTAATTCATTAATTAAAGAAACAATGTATGTCAACAGTACTTTGTAAACTTTAGATCACTAAATGTTAGTTGCCATTATTATTAATACTAAATGTTCTTTCTTTTTTTTTTCTTCTCTTGTCACTAGTGATGAATGCCTATAGCACTAAATTATATTTCCTTTTCTGTAAACTGATTGAAGAGAAAAGCTGTAGAAGAGTAGTGGAAGGGAGTATCAGGTATTTGTGGCAGGGCTTATTTTACTTAATCCTTTGGAATATACAAGTGTATAGCTTATCGAGGTTAATTATTTTATTTTAGTAAGTAGTTTCTGTTATTTTTCTTTTCTACATGTAATACTTTTTTTGAAGGGGAAAACTCAATGAAGTATGTACCTGATTTAGCATTAAATATTCTTGTCTATTGATACCTTAGCACATGTTTATCACCTTTGTTATTCATAGGCAAAATACAAGTTACAAGTAGATATAGATTGAATTTAATTAAAATTAAAATAATGTATTTTACATATTAAATAATCCAAATATATTAACGAAAATTTTCCAACAAAGATAATAATCAATATTTTTAAATAAACAATATTTATACTGAAAATTATAGTTAGTTGATTTTACAATCTTTAAATAACTTTTACGTATTTAACCTGAAAATGAACAGTTTCAAGCTTTTTCTGGTGTTACTATATAAGAGTTAAAGTAAGTCTGTTGAAACTCTATTAACTGCTAACTGTAAAAATTAACCAATCATTAAATAAAACATCACTTTGCATTAATACAATTTTGACATAATGAAGAGGCAATTTTTTTAACTTTTTTTAACTCCCTAGAAAACAAAGTATATATATGGCTGTATGTCCTATATTGCAGCTCAACGACAAGGATATAAAACCCATTTGGTAAAGTTTAATGTGAGAAGTTATTGTTTCCATCCTTATGTTTTTCTCCTGTTTCCAAAGACTCAGCCTTCCCTATGAATCTAAGAGTGTAGTTAACGTCTGAGGCCTCTTTAGCCGGCACAAGTCTCTCTCCTAAAAAAATACCTAAAGTATAATTAAAAAAATAAATAAAATAAAACATACCAAGAGTAACCCCTCACCTTTAAGGGGTATTATCTTTGTGTTAGGGGTAATGTGTGTTATCTTTTCAATTATTGTTCATGAAACATTATTTTCCCTGCAGCACTCTGTGAAATCAGGAACATTTGCAATCCAAACAGTAGTTTTCAAAATGCTGTTCCTCGACCAGGTAGGCAGATATGATAAATGATGTGCCAAAAGTTTTTCTCCTAATGCAGCAACTTCAGCTAATTTGGATTTTCTAAACTTGGTATTATCTTACGTTAATGTATTATACACAGTGATGTTAATTATTTAATGTTATACATATTACAATGTCTGCCTCGTGCTTTCTCTAAAGAATATTCTTGTCCCAAGGACCTGAATCCTTGGTAAACAGGAAGTGTTCAGTGTATAATTTTTGAATGAAATACTTAGATAAACATTTGGAAATTTTAGATAAAGTTATTATCTTATTTATAAAAATACCAATCTTTTATTCAGCACATTCATGCTTTTCAGTTAGCCTTTTTAAGAGCCCTAGAGCATATACTGGTTTTAATCCTCAGTCACACAAAAAAACTTTTCACAAATATAAGTAATCCACCAGTAATTAAATATCTTCTTATCTCCTTGGCCTACCTCTCTTAAGGAAGAGGAAAGAAAAAGATCATGAGTATGCCAAGGCATACCTTGCCAAGAGCTCATTGATTACTTCAGGCTGACACTCAGCCAGATCTAAGTCTTCTTCACTAAGTCACAGGAATTCAGCTTCAGCATCCTGATGAAGTAGTCACAGAAAGTAGAGCTAGAGCTAGGAAAGCTATAGAATTTCTTCCTGGGGAATGTATTTTACTACAGTATATAAGCCATGACTAAAAATTTGACATTTATTTTGTAGGTGAATGAATGCTTTTAAAAGAAATTTAAACAACAAAATAAAAAAAGGCTGGATTGGTGTTTTAGAGAAGTCTATCTTTATGACTGTATTGTGGAAAATGAGTTTGAATGATATAAGACACTAAATAATGAGGCCAATCATTGGAAAAAAATCAAAAAGAAAATGAGGACTGGACTGAAGTGGAAGCATTAGAAACAGAACGAATGGAATGGATTTGCCTTGGTAGTAACAGGAGTGAAAGCCCATAGCAAGCCTCAGGTGCTGGCTCTGCTTATTATTTGCACTTAAGCAAAGGCACACAGCATGGGGAAGAGGGTCATTGGGGTAGAAAAGTCTCATTTTACAATTTTTTTTTTTTTTTTTTTTTTTTTTTTTTTTTTTTGAGACGGACTCTTGCTCTGTCGCCCAGGTGGGAGTGCAGTGAAGCAATCTGGGCCCACTGCAAGCTCCGCCTTCTGGGTTCACACCATTCTCCTGCCTCAGCCTCCCAGTTAGCTGGGACTACAGACGTTCGCCACCACACCCCGCTAAGTTTTCTTTTATTTTTAGTAGAGACGGGGTTTCACTGTGTTAGCCAGAATGGTCTTAATTTCCTGACCTCATGATCCGCCATTCTCGGCCTCCGAAAGTGCTGGGATTACAGACGTGAGCCACCGCACCTGGCCTCATTTTGCAATTTTTAAAGAGTTTTCTGCATTGTAGACACTGTGGACAATAGTGAATGTAAAAATAAGAATCACACGTAATCTCACTGTCCAGAGAAAATTTCCATTTTTCATGAGATGCATGTATTTAAAATCATTTTCTATGCATATCAATGTTTTAAATTAAATTGTGATTGTGCTACATAGGCTTATAAACTTCTCTTTCCACTTATATTATAAACATTATATTAGTCAGCACTAGTTGCCACAAGAAAATACCATAAATGGAAAGGCATGAACAACAGAAATTTGTTTTCTCACAGTTCTGGATGTTAGATGCCCAAGATCAAAGAGCCAGCATTGAACATGATCAGGTTCTGGTGATGACTGTCTTCCTGATTTGCAGATGGCCCCTTTTTTCTGTGTCCTCACATGACAGGGACAAGTGGAAAGAGGGAGATGGGGAAGAGGGAGTGAAAGAAATGAAGAAAGAAAACAGAAGCCCTTATATCTTCTCCAAATACCATCACTTTGGGGGTTAGGAGTTAACATATAAATTTGGGGGGACACGAACATCCAGTTTATAGCAAATATTTTAGTTAATGAGAATATTCTAATTTAGGTCATTAGTTAAAGTCATTATAGAAAACTTCAGAAGGCAAAGGGTAATTGCCTATTTTATTCAGAAGCTAAAGATAGGAATAGGAACTAATTAAAGTATGTGTATACCAAAAGTAGGACTCTTTCTCTGTGAGAGAAAGTTAGTGACTCCCCTGGAGTAAGTTACTTCTTAAATCTAGTCAGCCAAAGATAAGGACAAACATATGTAGTCAAACACAGAGTTTTATTAATATGCTTCATTCAGCAAGGGAAAATGATACCATAGGAACTATGTAGTATTTTAGAAGGAGTGCTCCAAGAACAATGATTTGCAAGATTTGGAGGGAAGAGAACAGGAGTTAATCTTAGTTAAAACGTAAGTTTTCAGGAATGGGTCAAATTTGTAAGATAGATGAGTTGGTGCTTTAGTTACTTTATTTTAGAACTCAGGAGTCTTTTTTAGTGGTTTATTTATTCATTTATTTACTTTTCTAACTTCGTATTTGTTGGGTAGAAAGAGCAGGGAGCAGGAGGTAACGACTGATCAGCTGCGTAATTAATCATAGGTTCACATTATTGCTAACAGGCTTCAGATGTGCCTAATCACAAAAAACACTTGTGCCTGGGTCGTGACTGCCCTAGCATTCCTTCAGGGCGGCAGACGCAGCATTCCTTCAGGGCGGCAGACGCAGTCTGCCAGTTTGCTAATAACCTGCATTTATGAGAACAGTTTGCTGTTTACTCACATAGCCTCCGGTGGTATACTGAGTTGATCACGTCCCTCACTCTTTCGGCCTCCAACAAAAATGTATGTATATATCTACATCTCAAAAAAAAAAAGAAATATTTTGGGAGATTGGGTGATATAAAATTAAATTATGATCCTGTATTTTTCTTTTACAAAACTAATGAGAGCAAAAAGAAGAATAAATGTTATTTCTAGAGGTGGGTAGAGAAGATACGTGCTCTTACATTATTGAATGCAGTGAATAGCTTACAATGACTAATGATTTTTATAAAACCAACTGAAAGCACTAAAGTATGAATTAAAATGTCTAATGTTTGAGGCAGTGTCACATTTCAGAGCTGAATGTATGACTTTAATTGGATTGTGCTTAGTTATGGAAACTATGATCTACATCACTCAGAATAAGCAAAGTTAACACATATTTTTATTTCTTAAAATCAGTTGTGAAATGTGAGAGAATGACAACCTCATATCTACAAACCTTTTAGTTCTCAAAAATGCTTTATGTATGAAAGCAAATGATTATTTGAAATAGCAGCATGGGAGGTACATTGTAATTGGAATCTATTTCCTTCGGTAATCCTTGGGGTTTCATAGGATTTGTGGCAAATATCTCATGTTACAGAACTGTAACATGAGTGTCAGAAGATCATCTAGTATAGCATTTTACTTACCTATATCAATCTCAGAATGTCATCCAGATGACACATTTTTCAGCCATCCCCAAACTCAGCATTCCTCCAACTGGAAAAAATGATGTGTAGAACACACCTAGTTGACACACAGCCTTCCTTTGTAGCCCTCTTTCTAGGGACCATGGCCTTGGTAAAAGGCCATTTGATTGTTGGGCAAGGCTACTAAAAAGTAGTTAGAAACAAACCAAAATCATTCTTTTAACTACTGTAGTCTAAGTCCATTTTGTTTGTTTATGAATTGTCAAAGATAGCTGAGAAAGAAATTTCAGCACTAGTTTTCCTATAATAGAGAAGTTCTCAACTGGGACAACAGCTCCCTCTTAAATTACTGCGGAAATCTTTAGGAGACTTGTAGTTTGTCACAATGATTGGGGTGCATTAATGACATTTTGTGATTAGGGACCAAAGATGTCAGACAGATGCAAAAAGCAGAATATTTCTGTACATAGAATAATTGATCTGTGCCCCACAACATTGTTCATTGTCCCATTGGACATTCATTTAGATAAACAAAACACTAATAATTATATAAGCCCTAATTCTAACATTTATAATCACAAAATAATTTCTCATGGCTTAATACACACAGCATCCTCCAGGTAATACAATAAATCACTAAGCAGTTGTAAAAATAGAAAGAAGAAAAATCTATGTGGTCAATATTCAATATTTATTTTACATGTAAAAGCTAGTTTTAGAATAGTGTAAATATTAGACTCAATTTTATGTAAAAAGATGGTTAAATAAGAATAAATATTTATTTTCATGTATATACACACATATACATATGTATATAAAAATACTGGAAGAATATACAAAAAACTAAGAAGTATTACTTATGGATAAGCATGAAGGGTGACTGGGCAAATAAATGACAGTGGCAATGAGAGAAAATCATAAGTAAAAAAATAAATACGTGTATAGTTTTATTAAACACATGAGTGCATTGCCTGTTAAGTAGAAGCAATATGCATCAACAACCTATCTTTATGTTTGTTTTGTTTCAATATTTTACTGGGTTTTCTAAAAATAATAATAAATATTAGGCTTATATCAGACTTCTCAGTAATACTGAATTCCATAAGAGCAATTTCTGTAGCATTTCAATGAAAAGTAGTTAACCCCCAAATGTTTGCTGATTTAAGCATTCTCTTACATGTGAAAGCAATAAAATATTCATTGCTATTCAATGGCCTTAAAATATGATTTCTAAAAAAACAAAAATAATTTTAACTATTTTCAAGAGATAAAGCAAAATAGGAATTCAAAAAGGGAGAGGACATAATTCATATGGCATTATTTTTTACTACACCATCAATTTATGCCAAGTTAATTGAAGACAGTAACATTAGAAATCCAAATTATCCAGATTTAACTCTTCATGTAAATTTACAGAGTGATCTAGTAAAACTCACTCAGTTTTGGGGGGCCTCAATTAATTTCATTAATGTCATTAAGATGACAGTTATTTTGTAGTTATGTTTTTAGAATATAATAAAATATTTGTTAAAGGATTTGAAAATCCATTGAGTAATGTCTTTTTTTTTTTTTTTTTTTTTTTTTGAGGCGGAGTCTCGCTCTGTCGCCGGGACTGGAGTGCAGTGGCCGGATCTCAGCTCACTGCAAGCTCCGCCTCCCGGGTTTAGGCCATTCTCCTGCCTCATCCTCCGGAGTAGCTGAGACTACAGGCGCCCGCCACCTCGCCCGGCTAGTTTTTGTATTTTTAGTAGAGACGGGGTTTCACCGTGTTAGCCAGGATGGTCTCCATCTCCTGACCTCGTGATCCGCCCGTCTCGGCCTCCCAAAGTGCTGGGATTACAGGCTTGAGCCACCGCGCCCGGCCTGAGTAATGTCTTTATAGCATTTTTATACCATCCTCTCCATTCTACTCCCAATATATTTCTAACTCATTTTCTCTGCCTATGATACAAAATTTTACCCTTCCTAGTTAATAATATTTTCTATACCTTGGAAAGCTCATCTCAAATTCTGCCTACCCAATTTTTCCTGATGAAATTAGACATTATTAATGAATTGCAACTGACTTTTAAATATTATCTGAAATTATGTCATCACATTATTATATATTGGTTTATTATGAATGCATTAATATATGTGATCCATTTATTACTTCGCTATAGTTGTGTCATATGAAAAGATAATGCCCATAAAATGTGTTATTGATATGGAGAAATCTGTATGACATAATATGTAGAGACAATAAAGTGTTAAAATAGTTTAATTAGAATATTTTCAATTATGTTAAAGTACATCACTGTGATATTCTTTCCAATAATTTCTAGCCTCAAACTTATTGTGACAAAACAGTAGGTAAAACCAAATTGAGAGCCATTCATCATAGTATTTAACCAATAATCTTCAAAAGCGTCAAGGTTATGAATGACAAGTAAAGACTGAGGAAAATTACAGACTGCAGGTGATTAAGAAAAAATAACGACCAAATAGTCCTGGAACCAAAATAAAACATTAATGGAAAAATACTGATGTCATGTAAATAATATATGTAGTTTCATTAATGACATCATAACATTAATTCATATTTTTGATCATTGTACACTGGTTATGTAAGATGTTAATATTAGGGGAATCGGAGTGATGTGTATAAGGACATTTTCTGCACTATGTTTGAAACTCTCTCTTAATTCTAAACATATATTAATAAAGTTGAACAAATAACAATTTAGAAAATTTAAAACTATAATAGAAATACTGAAGATAAATGCTTAATATTAGTTTTATTTAACGAATATTGGAATTGGTGGTGATTTCTCCTTACAACATTGCAGATACCGTGTTTTCAAATATTAATTAGCATTGACTAAATGATCAAGATATGTTAATAGGTGAAAAAAGAAAAATACGAAGTGTTATGTGTAAAACAACACTGCAATTACCATCCTTAGGTACTCATGCCTATAGGAAAAGATTGCCTGAAACCATTCTAGTATCTTATACAACATACATTATTTTTAGTTGTTAGGATCCTTGATTTTTTTTTTCTTTTATGCTTGCAGTGTCCTTTGTTTGATAGCTAAAACAGTTGGCCTAAAAATCTCTTTTGTTGAAACTAAACCAGTTGGCCTAAGTCTCTTTTTCAATGGAGAACAGGAGAAACGTTGAACCAAAGTCACCATGACATTCCTAATTGCATTAAGGTGAAGATATCATAGACACTTTTCTATTCGTTTTTGTAAACAGTTCATTTTCAAAGTTGGTTGTTTCAAAATTACTATAATCAAATAACCTCACCCTGTTGAGTTTCTCTTAGTTTAAGTATTTTTGAAGAATTTTTCAATGTCCCATATTCTCCATTAAAATACTGAATCTATGTTCCTCCATTTTATATTCACCATGAAATATTTAATTACTTTCCTCTGTCAATTTTGTGAATTTTCAAGATGAATTATTTTTTGTTTAACTATTGATATCCTCTATCTTTTCTCCATTTCTTCTGGATAAGGCACATATTGTCCTTACCATAATAATAATTTCCACTAATTGTGGTGATTTCCGCAGGATCATTTTGGCAATTTTTGTTGAATGTTCTCATTTATACAATACTCTGTACATGGGTGCATGGGTGGCTGAGGATTGGATCAGGCCTCTAGACCTGTTTTCAGCTATGTTACTTCTGAGAATTTTCAGACATCTCCATATCGGTTATATTTATTGTCATAATATTTTAGTTTTACCAGGATTTTTTTTTTCTCATTCTTAAATGTCATTTTTAGCACCCATATATAGTACTCAGCATTTTACAAATTCACTAATTTTAATTTACTTAAGAGTTCATAAGATAAATGCCACTCCTTGTCTCTATTCTGTCAGAAAGGTCTGGTCTTCTAGAGATAAATCAAATCATGTTTGACACTTTGAAATTAACCCAACTATTTATTTTCAGTATTCTCCCAGACCCAAAGTCTATAAACTTTAATAAAGAAGAAATAAGAAGAGTAAATATCTGGGCTCTTAACATTTCCATGCGTTCCAAGTATACACCCATACTCCAATTATGTTGTAACAAGTGAACCACAGCACTCAACAATAGTCAGAAAAATTAATCTTTGCATACTCAGCTGGGCATTTCAGTTATAGAGGAAAAAGTCTGTTAAGAACTGAAGTAGAGGAAAACTTGGTTATATCAGGCAAGAGTAAAACTGATGCTTTGGAAGCGGTAGATATGAATGGAAAATAAGTCTGCAGAAATGGATACAAATGAATATTATATATTTTATTTTTCATATGTGGTAGTTCCAGGACTATTTTGCAATTTTATGAATCAATGAGAACCTCAAGAACTTTTGATTAAATGGGTTATAGCAATAGGTGTTACCATATTAGACATTAAAACAAATTACAAATTATTAATAGTTATTTTAATAATAATAAAAACTGTATTAACACAAATAGTACGTTTTAAAAATAGCTACATTTCTCAAAAGCATAAAACTTAATAAAAGGAGTGACATAGTTTTATATTTTTTAAAAGCTATTTAAAATGCATGGCTTTGTAGAAAACAGCTATTTGCTCATACAGGTATCTGCATTTGATTTGTGAAAAATTTTACCTCACACATATTTGTAGTTAGTTTAGGAGATGAATATTTTAATAGACTTTCAAATTGTTGTATATATTCTTCAAAAATACATCAAAATTTGATAAGCAGCGTTTAACAAGGATTTGTTACAATACAAAATCTGAAACCACGCAAGTTACCTTTTTTTCACACTATTATTTTGAAATATATTTACATGTTTTGCATCTTGAATGAACTTTATACTCATGCATGATTTAACAACATTTTGCATTGGTTATTTGGAAATTATAGGATCACTGAATTACTTGCAGATCTTTCAAAAAGTGACTGATTTCACTTTACAATATTAAAAGATAACATTCTTTACTATCAATATCACCACTATCAGAAAAGACATTACTATTAGAAAAGCTTAAAGCTTATGGTGGATACACATTTTCCAAAATTCTATGTTTTTTCTTGCAAACTCAAATTTTGTCATTGCAACACATACCTTCAGTTGTTTCCCTTCAAGTGGTAGGCTTGCTTAGATCATTTTTGAGAATATGTCTGCCAATACTCAAGACTGAATAATAGTCAGGGTGCGGTTGCTCACGCCTGTAATCCCAGCACTTTGTGAGGCGGAGGCAGGCGGATCACGAGGTCAGGCAGTCAAGACCATCCTGGCTAACATGGTGAAACCTCGTCTTCACTGAAAAAAAAACAAGAAAAAAAAAAAAAAAAAATGCTAGCCGGGCGTGGTGGCAGGCACCTGTAGTCCCAGCTACTCGGGAGGCTGAGGCAGGATTATGGCCTAAACCCGGTAGGCGGAGCTTGCAGTGAGCGGAAATCACGACAATGCACTCCAGCCTGGGTGACAGAGCGAGAGAAAAAAAAATGATAATAGTAATAATAATAGTTTTTCTCTTAGTCTTTCCTCCATGTAAAATGGTGAAAAAGTCATTAAAGTAGTACACAATTTATACAATTGCATAAATTCCTTTCCCTGAAACAGTCACCACACTTTGGGCAGAGCTGCTTTATACGTAGTTCCCATGGCATTACACAGAAAATGACATACTTTAAAGGGTTCAGATTTAATAAAATTAGTAATTTTATTGCTTTAAGTACATTCTTGACTAATATTTACTCTCTATTTTTTCTTCTGCAAGTTCAAGGAGGTAAAGTATACAGTGACTACTTACTCTAGTTTGTCACAGATGCTGCTATTTATGCTAAGACATAAACAGTTTATAGGCTCATGTCGTTGAACCACCAATGTAAATGTTACCACAATAAAGAAGGTGAATGCTATATGTGTATTATTCTCAAAATAGTTTTCAACATGCAGAACATATGAAAGGATCTTTTGAGCCCCCTGGGAGTCCAAAGACCACACTTTGAGGAGTACAGGTGTAAAGGGAATTCAGCTTTATCCTATGACCAAGGAAAGCATTGACACATTTTAAGTAGAGGAATGGCAGGGTCATAACTTATGTTTCAAATATTTATTCCAAATTTTGAAAACAAACCCTTATTATGACTTTAAAATATACTCTTTTCAAATTAGAATGTGAGATTTAAATTGGCCCCTGATTAACATTTCTTAAAAAAAAGACTTTAAGAGAACACCTCTTAAATTACTCATTAAGGCAAAGAAAGCTAATGCAATTCATAATAACATTTGAACTGAAAAAGCATGGCAATGTTGTTGAGTAAATGCATGTAATCCAATACATCAACTATAAAAATAGTAAAGAGGAAGGTTACTTCAAGAGTCAGTGTCATAATTCATCAGTATGGATTCAGAAATTTAAATGGATAAGCTATTACCATGCTTAGGGGTCATGGAACAAAAGAGGAAATGGGTTACTGAAGCTAAGTGAGACATAGAACTTTGACAGAAAGGCCTCCTGGCAGTCACTGTAGCCTTGGGGATATACAGCTAATATCATAAAAAGGAGACTGCATGCAAGAATTATCTCAATTCTCTCACCTTCCACACTCTGATCTTGGCTTGTAATTCCCATTGACTGAACCCAATACAAAACTTACTGTAAAGTTAATATGAATAAATTTATATTCCCTAGAGCCTGGCCTTCTTTTCACAAAGCTGGAAAGAGAAAGTGAATAATGAATTTGGGGGGAAGGAGGCAAATGAAAAAAAAAAATAATAATAAGTAACCAGTAGCATACTACCCTTATTTTTATCCTATTATTTTCCTCTTACTCTAAAATACTTGAGTATTCTGCCTTAAATAGGGAATTAGCTGAATTAGAGTAGATTGAGGCTTGTTTATAAGGCAGAGAATTACAAGACTTTTTTTTGTAAAAGATGTCAAATATAAGAAGGAATATTTTTGGCTGGGCACAGTGGCTTCTGCCTGTACTCCCAACATTTTCGGAGGCCGAGGCAGGCAGATCACCTGAGGTCAGGAGTTCAAGACCAGCCTTGCCAACACAGTGAAAACTCATCTCTACGAAAAATACAAAAAATTAGCTGGGCATGGTGGTGGGTGCCTATAATCCCATCTACTCAGGAAGCTGAGGAAGGAGAATCGCTTTAACCCAGGAGGTGGAGGTTGCAGTGAACCGGGATCACACCACTGCACTTCAACCTGGGTGACAGAGTGAGACCCTGTCCCAAAAAAAAGAAAGAAAAAAAAAAAGAAGTAATATTTCTAATATATTTTCATGGTATTAGGTCTAACATTTAAGTCTCTAATCCATCTTGAATTAATTTTTGTATAAGGAGTAAGGAAAGGATCCAGGTTCAGCTTTCTACTTATGGCTAGCCAATTTTCCCAGCACCATTGATTAAATAGGGAATCCTTTCCCCATTTCTTGTTTTTCTCAGGTTTATCAAAGATCAGATGGCTGTAGGTGTGTGGTATTCTTTCTTAGGACTCTGTTCTGTTCCATTGGTCTATATCTCTGTTTTGGTACCAGTACCATGCTGTTTTGGTTACTGTAGCCTTGTAGTATAGTTTGAAGTCAGGTAGTGTGATGCCTCCAGCTTTGTTCTTTTGACTTAGGATTGTCTTGGCAATGCGGGCTCTTTTTTGGTTCCATATGAACTTTAAAGCAGTTTTTCCAATTCTGTGAAGAAACTCATTAGTAGCTTGATGGGGATGGCATTGAATCTATAAATTACCTTGGGCAGTATGGCCATTTTCACGATATTGATTCTTCCTATCTATGAGCATGGTATATTCTTCCATTTGTTTGTGTCCTCTTTGATTTCACTGAGCAGTGGTTTGTAGTTCTCCTTGAAGAAGTCCTTTACATCCCTTGTAAGTTGGATTCCTAGGTATTTTATTCTCTTTGAAGCAATTGTGAATGGAAGTTCATTCCTGATTTGGCTCTCTGCTTGTCTGTTACTGGTGTATAAGAATGCTTGTGATTTTTGCACATTGATTTTGTATCCTGAGACTTTGCTGAAGTTGCTTATCAGCTTAAGAAGATTTTGGGCTGAGACGATGGGGTTTTCTAAGTATACAATCATGTCATCTGCAAACAGGGACAATTTGACTTCTTCTTTTCCTAACTGAATACCCTTGATTTCTTTCTCTTGCCTGATTGCCCTATCCAGAACTTCCAACACTATGTTGAATAGGAGTGGTGAGAGAGGGCATCCCTGTCTTGTGCCAGTTTTCAAAGGGAATTTTTCCAGTTTTTGCCCATTCAGTATGATATTAGCTGTGGGTTTGTCATAAATAGCTCTTAGTATTTTGAGATACGTTCCATCAATACCGAATTTATTGAGTGTTTTTAGCATGAAGGGCTGTTGAATTTTGTCAAAGGCCTTTTCTGCATCTATTGAGATAATCATGTGGTTTTTGTCTTTGATTCTGTTTATATGCTGGATTACGTTTATTGATTTGCGAATGTTGAACCAGCCTTGCATCCCAGGGATGAAGCCCACTTGATCATGGTGGATAAGCTTTTTGATGTGCTGCTGAATCCGGTTGGCCAGTATTTTATTGAGGATTTTTGCATCAATGTTCATCAGGGATATTGGTCTAAAATTCTATTTTTTTGTTGTGTCTCTGCCAGGCTTTGGTATCAGGATGATGTTGGCCTCATAAAATGAGTTAGGGAGGATTCCCTAGAAGAAAACCTAGGTAATACTATTCAGGACATAGGCATGGGCAAGGACTTCATGTCTAAAACACCAAAAGCAATGGCAACAAAAGCCAAAATTGACAAATCAGATCTAATTAGACTGAAGAGCTTCTGCACAGCAAAAGAAACTACCATCAGAGTGAACAGGCAACCTACAGAATGGGAGAACATTTTTGCAATCTACTCATCTGACAAGGGCTAATATCCAGAGCCTACAAAGAACTCAAACAAATTTACAAGAAAAAAACAAACAAACCCATCAAAAAGTGGGCAAAGGATATGAACAGACATATCTCAAAAGAAGACATGCATACAGCCAACAGACACATGAAAAAATGCTCATCATCACTGGCCATCAGAGAAATACAAATCAAAACCACAATGAGATACCATCTTATATCAGTTAGAATGGCAATCATTCAAAAGTCAGGAAACAACAGGTGCTGGAGAGGATGTGGAGAAATAGGAACACTTTTACACTGTTGGTGGGATTGTAAACTAGTTCAACCATTATGGAAAACAGTATGGCAATTCCTCAAGGATCTAGAACTAGAAGTACCATATGACCCAGCCATCCCATTACTGGGTATATACCCAAAGGATTACAAATCATGCTGCTATAAAGACACATGCACACATATGTTTATTGCAGCACTATTCACAATAGCAAAGACTTGGAATCAACCCAAATGTCCATCTGTGACAGACTGGATTAAGAAAATATGGCACATATACACCATGGAATACTATGCAGCCATAAAAAAGGATGAGTTTGAGTCCTTTGTAGGGACATGGATGCAGCTGGAAACCATCATTCTCAGCAAACTATCGCAAGAACAGAAAACCAAACACCACATGTTCTCACTCATAGGTGTGAACTGAACAATGAGATCAGCTGGACTCGGGAAGGGGCACATCACACACCGGGGCCTATCACGGGGAGGGGGGGTGGGGTTAGGGATTGCTTTGGGAATTATACTTGATGTAAATGATGAGTTGATGGGTGCTGACGAGTTGATGGGTGCTGAAGAGTTGATGGGTGCAGCACACCAACATGGCACAAGTATACATATGTAACAAACCTGCACATTATGCACATGTACCCTAGAACTTAAAGTATAATAATAAAAATATATATATATATACATATATTTTTTTTTTCACTGGATTTGGCAAAATACTTAGGGTTCTAAGTATTAGAACCCTATTAAAAATAATAAGGGTCAGAAGCCATATGATACATAATTAGGTATTGTTTAATTTTCAGCTTGCATTTCCTTACCAAGAGAACCAAGTTACTTTATAAAACCTCTGATTTATCAATTTCCACAGGTCGTGTGTTTCATACATGCAATCTCTGCACTTTTCTCCCAAACTAATGATGCTGCTGGGTAGAAAGCTCCCCAAATCCAAGATATATAATGGAGCCCAGGCTTTTAAGGATTTGTGAATGGATGCCAATGATGATAAAATGCTTGGAATTTTCAAGGAGGTTTTTGGGAGACTGTTCTCAGCAAAAATAAAAATAAAATAAAATAAAATAAGAGAGAGAGAGTTTCAGCAGTTGATTTATTTTTCCTTTGCTGATAACATTCTCTCCATATATCCCCATACTAGACCCACCTACCAAGTCTTATAATTTATATTAGGTGGTGATGGAATGACATAGTATTGGAGAAGTAAGACAAGCTTACATATTTTTGTACAAGAACACTAAGTCAAGCATGAGCTTGAAAATTTTCAATATTAGTAGTCATTAGAAAGAAAATAAAGTCAATAAAATCAGTAAAATTTTGCCCACCATCAGTATCTATTTTTGCGATCTTAGGTTCCTAGGGGGCATACTATATAAAAGTCTGTTCTTTACAACTGTAACATTGATCATCCTCAAAGCTGATCAAAATAAATAGAACTAAGCATATTAAAATAGTAAGCTTCAAAAAATTCAGAAAGATTAGCTTTGAAAAAGAATGTGCAGTTCAGCCAAACAACAAAGCAGCTTATTAGCTCATACATGGCAAATTTAACCAAGCACGATGATTTTCTATGAGAATACAAACATTTTTTATTGAAGTATTGAAACATATTGTACTTTCACCTCAGATTAATCTTGCTGTTAGAATCCTACTGCACTGGCAGTTTTCATATGCTTTTAAATATTTAATAGCTATATCTAAAAGAATGGTTCCAAGCAGTATCATGTTCCTTTCAGAACTTAACTCCAACTGACTTTTGACAAGCAAATGAATGAAATCTATTATAAAAACGATTCAACATTTCCAAACTCAGAGACATAAAATACTTTTCCTCTGAGGTCACATTTCCTTTGATGTGCTGACATTGTCAAAAATGTTTTCTGTTATCAGGAAGAAATACTACTTTAAAATAACATTTATATTTAAAATAGTATATGAGTATTATTAAAAAATTAAAATGAAACCCAAAGGAGTAAAGAATCACCATCTGAATCACTATCATTTCATATTTTATTGTGTAGTATTCACAAAGTTCTCCATGCATTTTAAAATTTATTAATACTTTTAATTTTCAATTTACTTTTTTAAATTGTTGAGGGCTATTTAAATTACATTATTGAGGGCTATTTAAATCACATTACTTCCCACCACATTCATCCTGATATCTCTGAGGCTCACATAAATGTACATCCTATGAACAGAACACAGAAATACCAGTAGTCAATTTCCTTTGTCTCATACAGGAGACAGATTATCAGTGATAGTAACGTACAAGCTCTATCTAGTGTACATGCTCAGTAAATATCTCAAATCCACATGATAAGAATAGAAGGTTCTTAAAAGGTTGACAATATTCTTTTGTTGTTCACACAGCACCCGAACACACACATGTTTTCTACATTCACCATATAGTTTTTTACATAAGGCTAAAAGAGGCAGAATTTTCAATTGGCCTCCATTTTACTGTAGGTGTGCATGTGCATTGTGTGTGTGTGTGTGTGTGTGTTTGAGATATACATAGTTTAAGGTATTATATTTAAATGAGAAAAAAAAGTATATCTTATAAAACAATCATGTAGTTGGGTTCAAGGATATTTTATGTTGGTGGTCCCAGGAAACAAAACAAAACTTGAAGAGGCACATTTATTTTGGTTCTTTACATTGAAAGACACATTTGGGTAGAGCCTGGAGGATATCAGAGAGCTTAGTTACTAGAGCTTCCCCTGCTCAATAGAGAAGGGAGAGATGGAAGGTCATTCAGATGGATTCCAAAGGCTGACCTCTATTACAAATGCAGATTGTGCCTGTGGATAAGGTAATAAAATTACGTAATTTTTCAAGGGTACCATAATTGGTAGACAAGAGTCCAAGAATATTTAAAAAATTACTATGAATTAACACATTGCTCTCATTTAAACAACAGATTTATCAGGCTTCACCTCTTAAATAGCTCTAAAGCTGCCCTATAACTTGACATTTTGATGGTTAATTACTGAGTTGATGGATCAACATACTTAAGGATTTTTTTTTTTACCATCTTTATATTTCTCCATGTTTAAAAGCTGTTTATCACTTGAATGCTATTTTTCAAACGTCTTGCTGCCACAGCCTACTTAGACATGACTCACATCCATGATTCATTACAACAGTGACTTGATCATGCTAGTGAGGAGAGCAGCCGATGTAAGAACATGTTGAATGACAGTGAGTGATGAGGAGAGACATGGGGTTCAATTTTGCCCTGAAACATACAAATACACACTTACATTAGTGCACCTGCATATACACAGAAAGCCCTGGCTTTGTCCTCAAAAATTTCAGGTAAAAAGTATTCGTTTTTAGATGGTACCGTGGAGGTACTTGTTATATTTGTCATTAGTTAACTATTTTTAATGGCCCCATTTTTATTGACATGTAATCATTGCATATTTTTATGAGGTACATGATATGTGCATACTACATGTAATGATCAAAACAGGGTAGTGAGTAGATTGATGGTTACGAGAGGCTGGAAAGGGTATGGAGAAGAGGGGCATAAAAAGGAATTGGTCAATAGATACAAAAATACAATCAGATTGAAAGAATAAGTTCTGGTGTTCAATAGCACAGTAGGGCTACAATAGCAAAAAGTAGTTTTCTGTATATTTGAAAATAGCTAGAAGAGAAGATTTGGAATGTTGTTAGCAGTTGGCTATTATCAAGTCATTTTCCTCAGTTTTAAAACAAAGGTGACAATTGCTAAATGTATAGCAAAATCACACCTTCAGAAACAACTGAGAAAATGTGCCATTCTCTATTTCTTTACTCTGAAAATGATATTTTTTAGTGTCTTGTAAATGGGCAGAATTATTTGTAAGTTTCTTTATCATTGTGACCATCAACAATCTAGAGAAAAAAAAAGAAATATAATAGGAAAAGTCTGCTTGGTATACCATGGTGCTGTTGCCCCCTAGACAAGCCATACATTTTAATTAATTTTGAAGTTTTATTCTGAACTTATTTATTGTTTCCCAACAGAAGCTTCCAACGGGAAACAAATTCCATCCATCAGATGCACGTGGAAAGAGATTCAAATATAATTCTGAGTTAATTAATGACAAGGGAATATAGGCTTGATAAAAATCCAGGCAACATAATGAAAAGATGAAGACTCAGGCTCTATTTGAAATCTAATCAATAGAAAGAATAGAAAGATGATGATTTTTGTGACATATGGTGAACGGGAAGAAACTTGTTAGGCTAAACATTTTAAAAATTCCGGACACATTTTCAAGTGCAAGTTCAGTTTCTCATTTTAGAAAATCTATCCTTTCAAAGGAAACTTGCAACTAAGAGTTTGAAAAAAATATAACTTCTCAGATAAGAACCTAATTTTATGCCTCATATGAGGAATTTCAAGATAAAAATTATATAATCTTCAGAGGATATTTAATATGTTAAACCCATGACAACCCGGATCCATGTGGAAAATAAATGGTTAGAATCCTCAGTTGCAATTAAAAAATTAGTTGTCATTGTAATTTTGTCTTGAGCAACTTCAAATTTAGCCAGATTTTCAGATTATTGTCATGTGTGCCTCCTTTTCCAACAGGACTTTTGCCTTATGAAAATTCCACTGACAGACACTAAAATCAAAAGAGACATATCTAGAAGAATATTTCAGTTTTGAATCCGTTGTGAGCTGCTGATGAGATGAGATAGAAATAACTGGAATAAATTACCTTAGGTGAAGAAAAATATTACATTAAAAGTTTGAAATTACCTGGAGAACTTTAAACTCAATGTTTGAAGAATTTGACATAATACCTTAGGGAAAATGATGATGTGTTTGCTTTTTATTGACCTTCCTTTTCTAAATTAAGGTGATGAATTTTCTAATACTAGAAAAATATCTTAGTTTTCTTCTCTCTCTGGGAGTCTCTGCTCATTTAGTTTATAATTACACCTTCTTTGTGGTAGGATATTTTAAGGAGAAAGCAAAAATAAAAACTGGGACCTTGTAGCTCTAGATTCTAGTCTTTGGGTAAATTTCCTAAATATCTTAGTTATGTAGCAGATGGGTTAATTGAGTTTTATCTGAAGCTATTGTAAGTATAAAGCTATTTATTAATCATGAATTGTCATAAGCCTTAACCCCAAGAAAATAAGCCTATGTTTGAAGGTGAGGAAAGTGCAACAGAAAGAAAGAAAGAAAGAAAGAAAGAAAGAAAGAAAGAAAGAAAGAAAGAAAGAAAGAAAGAAAGA
>NC_045447.1:35555016-35609756 GCF_002776525.5 Piliocolobus tephrosceles | reverse complement strand
AGAGAGAAAGAAAGAATGAGTTGAATAAATTACACATATCTTTTGTATAATCAGTGATGAGTATTAACAGTGAATTGTCACTTTGGGAGTTGGTATTAACAGGAGATAGCTCCTCACTGAGCTTAAGCATGGGACAAGGAAAATAATGGGTACCATTAAATAGTGAAGGTAATTAATCTGAATATCCTCCTGGGATTCTCATACACTATTTTGATAAAATTGATAGAAATTTTAATTCAATATATGAAAGAAATATTGCTTGGGGCCTGATATAGCTTGCAAATCATAAATTCCATTATTACAGTTTATCAACATTTAAATACTTTTCATTTCTACATTGCTTGGTTGGATATGAGACATTAACATACCTTAAAGAGTGCTACCTTTAAAGAGAGAGACAGAGAGAGAGAGAGAAGAGAGAAGATTATATAATTAGCAGGGCAATCAAACTGTATGCAAAATGTTGGACACAATTTAACTTCTATTGAAATGTGTACTTATTTCGTTAAAGTTGTCAAAAACATTGTTAATATTATTTCATTATTGGAAGTAGAGTTTTAGAAGGGCTGCACTCTTTAGAAATACAAACATCACATGGTAAGACCTAGTCTAATACACATGAGATGTCTAAAAAGATACTACAGCTTACCTCCAGATGTTCCAGGGAAGGCCCAGGAAGTTGGGCTTGAGGTAGCATAAATTATAAAGAAAAAGTATGGTCTCTCATTGAACTTGAAGGGCATAGCGCATTCCAAACAAATAGAACAAAAATTTAACAAACATCACATATATATATTTATTATATATAAAGATTAAAAACAGATCACCTACAAAGAAGTATACAAATGACATTTGGCTTCTCAAAATCAATAGTGAGACAAAACTACAATCAATAAATGTCTCCAGTGTTATGGGGAAAAAACTTCAGCCTAGAATTCTGTACAAGTCAACTTTGCAACCAAGTATGTGAGTAAAATAATGACATTTCAAAATAGAAAGTGACTCAGAAAGTTTACCTATGGCATGCCCATTCTTTTTGGAAAGTTATTTGAAGATAAACTACTCTAAGAATATAGAACAACAGTGGAAATGTGGGATATTGAAAAGCAACGTAAAGAATTCTAGGAAGCACAACATGGAAGGGTCAACTTGAGAGCTGTTTGGCAGATTAAGAGAGCAATTGGTCCCATATTGAAGATGGAGAAGAGTAGGTGATTACAGGGAGGTCTCTGAAACATACATCTTATAGAATATTTAATTAAATTTAAAAAGTTTGAAAAAAGCCATAAGTTTAAATAGTTCCAGAAACATAATGATTTCAAAGTTCCCAGAAAAGCAAAACAAAAATCAGTACAAGAAAGGAGAGATAAACATGCTCATTGAAATTTGCAGTAAATAATATTGGCTAGTTCAAAACACTTGCAGAAGAAATTATTATTACTATTACAAACCTTATGGACATGTAAAAATCAAAGTAAAGAGAGCTATAAGAAAAGGCAGGAGAGTGAATACCATGCAACAGGTTCTGTTTATAGTTGTTGAAAGAAGGACGTAAGTAATTGGTGCACTATTTTAAAGTCAAGAAGATAATTGAGAAAGAAACTTAATTTAAAAAGTGATTGTGGTTGAATGGGAGAAGATATATATTAGCTAAACCATAATATACCATAGTAACAAAAATTATATCCAAAATTGATAAACCAGAAGAATACTTAATGCAAATTATATAGATCTGTGCTATCTAACACAATAGCCACTAATCATATGTGGCAATTTAAATTTAAATACGATCTTAAGTCATACTAGCCACATTTTGGATATTTAAGAGCCATGTGTGACTGGTGTTTATCATATCAGGCAAAACAAATGTAGAATTTATATATAATCACAAAATCACAGAATCATACACGCTACAGTAGGGATGAAACTTGAGGACATCATGTTAAGTGAAATAATCCAGTCACGAAAGAATGAACACTGTATGGTACCACTTACATGAGCTACTGAAAGTAGTCAAATTCATAAAGACAGGAAATAGAATGATTGTTTGCAGAAGCTGCAAGAAGTGGGGATGGGGACTTATTGTTTAATAGGTACAGAGTTTGAGTTTTGCAAGATAATGTAATTCTAAGAAATTCTGAATAGTGGTGGTGGTTGTACAACAAGGTGAATCCACTTAATGCTTTGAAAGTGTGCACTCAGAAATGGTTAATATGGTACATTTCAAATCATGTGTATTTAATATAATTTTTAAAATAAAATACACTAGAAAGCACGTAAGAAAAACTAATAATAGATACCATTCCATAGTGATTTTAACTAGTCACATTCCAAAAAGCAGTATTAGTCCTTGAGAGGTACATTTCAGAAAACTCTAAACCTACTGAACACTCCAATTATTGATCTCTACATACAGTTTAGGGTAAAGAAAAACAGAATACATGCTCAGAAGTTATGTTTGATGATTCACTTTGAGTCTAGAAAAATGAGCTTACCTGAATCAATATATATATATTTCAAGCAATTAGAATCTTCAGTTTTTCTGCAATACATAATTTTATAAGGATAGAGTTAAACGAGTGTTGAAGACTTTCATGATGTCAAGTAGGAAATGTGAATTTGGTCATGGAAGATAAATGGGGATGGCTTGAAAGTCCCTCTCTTCGGTATGAGGGACATGAAGGTTCCTCACATTATGAGCCTGTGTAAAATATAATAAGCCACACTGGGCAATGAGAGAGCAAACTAAGAAATGTATTTTGTGGAGATCTTTAAAGAAAGAATGGATATTTATCTTTTCAGCTAGATTTAGACCTAACTCATTGTCAGTTAAATGATTTTTTCATATATTTTCTTTTTTTAACATTAAGAGGAATTACCCGTATTTGGCTCTGAAAATAGCCATATTATTAGCCATTTTATAAAAGTGTATGCTTTATAACCAAAAAATGTTCAGGAATATCAGTTGGATTTTCTAAGGATCACCACAGTATTAATCCTCAACCTGAAAACAAATTGTGTTTTAAACTATTAAAATTATTGTGTGACAGAACATTCATAATTTCTCCAAATAGAGACCATCATACTGATTGTCCTCAATGGAATATAATGTGACCTTTCCTTTCAGATAAATGTAAAATGTACAATAGCTTAAATTGCTATTGCAGTGATATTCAGTCAAATTACTTCCTCATTTACCATTAAATGTTATAGATTCCATGAAATGAAGCTTGAAATGTAGGGTCAGAGACCATACTCTTCTCTCAGCATCTCATTAATTCCAGTATGGTTTCAAGATAAATATTAGATACAGGGCAGAGTTACAATATTGAATGCATTAGAGAAAATAGTGTTGATTTGCAAAAAATAGAAATATCAAAATAAGCCATTATTCATCAGCGTATAGCATGCTAGTTCTCTGAGAAAAATAAACAATTCATAACTCTTTCCCTCACTGAGCTCACAGTCTCATGAGGGATATCATCAGGAGGCAACATTTTAAGCACCTGTATATGTTGCTTTAACACTTCATATTAGACATAAAGTCAATGTCTGAGAAACAACTGAGGTATCAGAGGTTTTGGTCAAGTAAAGTCAAAGATGACACAACACTGAAGATGAGTTATAGCAGTATATCAGATAATAACTAGGTAGAAAAATATAGGAAAGACATTCCAAAAGGAAAGAAAAGGTATGCAAAGTGTGAGGAACCAAAAAGAAAACTGTATGCATAAAATAGAAAGTACATCCATGTTACTGGGGTACAGCAGGGGAAAATTAAACAATGGTAGCAATAATAATAATAATAGTTGTATAATTTAAACAACAATCTTTCTAGAATATCTGTTATATGCCATGACTTGTTTAAGAGCAAAATATAATTTATGGAACATTTTTATATATATGACACTATTTAAAGCCTATATATATATATATATATATATAATTTTCTTCTATATATCTTCCTATATATGTGTGTATATATATCTTCCTGTGTGTGTGTATATACACATATATATCTTCCTATGTGTGTGTATATATATCTTCCTATATGTGTATATATATAATGTAATTTATCCAAAAATATATGTTATCTTCCTATATATATCTTCCTATATGTGTGTGTTTATATATATCTTCCTATATGTGTGTATATATATCATGTAATTTATACAAAAATCGTAACATTAAATTTATTTTTGTTCTTAATGTGAAATAATTGATGTTCAAAAAGTTAAAGAATTAGCCTAAGATGACTCATTCAATAGCTTGTTGATCCAGGATTCAAATCTGATATGTCTGACTTACAAAATGAGCATATAACCTCTAAGAAATTAGGTCAGCAAAGAAGATAATTATTAGATTAAGGTTTCTATGCTCCCATGAACCCAATGCAAGTAAAAACATGAAATATTTATATCTGTAACTCTTTCTTGCTTTGAAAAAGTCATCAAAAATTTTGTAAATTATGTCAATTATGCTATAGTTTTACTTTAAGTAAATGATGGATGAGTTTTCATCTTGAAGCAAGTAGCAATTTGTAATCAATTGTCATTGTCATTGTCACATATGAATCCTATAGTTTCTTTTAAATTAAAGTAAAGGGACTGTGCCTTGCTGCTAATATTATGGATGTCTTTATTTACTTCTCAACAGGCCTAGCTTTAGTAGAAGGTGTCAAAGAAAAAAATATGAATACTTTATGAAACTTTGGTTTTATTTTTATAACCAATGTTATTAGGTCACAAAAGTCACAGTATTCTTCGTGTTCAATTCTTTTAGCAATAAAAGAAGCCAACAAAGCTAAAGAACCACCTTAAGAGTGTCTTGTAAATTTCTCTTTTTATCCCCCTACTGAGTATTTAAGTGGGAAGGATGCTGAAATAGAAAAGGCAGGAACCTTATGAAAGTTGAATTTGGTCAAGCAAAAACATAAAACTAAAAGCACTGCCTCCAAAACCACTTTGAAACTTTATAATTGTATTGCATCAGACACAACTGGGGGTATATTGATGCAACAAGTTCTCTGGCAATGATTGAGCTGTTTTATGATTTGAAGCAGTTGAAGATAGTTGAAACAGATTTTTAAAAATATGAGCCTACTAATTGCAGGAAAGAATTATGAAGTGCCCCGGAGGCAACTCTTCGTAAGGGTAGAAAAGTCTGAGCTGATGAGTTGTGCTCAGCACCAACTCCTTAATAAAAGTATGTCTGGTATCCTGGCAGTGTACAGTACCTTGGGAGAATCAGGGAGCATGTGGGTGGTGTGACTTGGTGAACCTCTTTCATTAAAGGTTCTAATACCTTGAGACCCAGTCCTCTTTTCTATAGGGCTCCATCCCTTTCTGAAGTCACAGCATGGCAGAGAGCAGGTCAGCAGTTTCTAGAAGTGGCAATGACAACAGTGTGCCCAGCTCCTTCACTGGTAATGGCAGAGGTCCTTGAGGTGATCAAGACCAGCTGTTTTGGTGACTCAGTCTTCAGAATACATCAAGTGCCCTCCTGGATGAGAGTAGGTTCAAAGATACCAGTAAACACAGCACACTTGAATGGCTGACTTCTGAGAAGCACTTAGAATAAATGTTTATCAAAATCACTGAACAAATTGAGTGACAATGTAAGAAAGAAAAGTGTCTGTTAACCTTTAAATATCTGCCCTATATTCTAATACTTGGAAGCATTTCATAGAAAAGAAAAAGAAAAGTTCGACTCTGACCTCTACTCTCACCATTTGATTGTATAATTGTATTGACAGTTCTTCATTCAGCCAAAAACTTATTTTCAGCTGCTTTGTAGTCTTACTCACACCAGCAAAAGACAATTCCTAATTGATCCACTTTAAGAAATGCCAAAACTCACTGTATCTTTAAAGAGGTAAATATGTTTTTTTTTCATATTATTTCTGAGAAAAATTACTTTGCATGAAAATCTTGGTTCTCTGACCACAGACAGAGCCCCAGAGATGCTTTTTAAAGTATGATTTTGCTGCTTTTATCCATAAATAAGCCCTGATGTCTTTGTACGTTTTAGCCTTTGCTATTGGCAAGCACTGGATTCAGAATTCCTAAAACCAACTTATTTATTGAAATAAAGATTGTCATCATATAGAGCCTGGACATTTTCAAGATGCCATCAAGAAATGAAAAGAGAATATTCAGATCTTCTCTACTAAACAAATGTTTTCTTTCTTTTCACAAACTACATCTTTAAATACTTGATTAGATTTAGAGTAGGTGTGTTGTTTTGTTGTACTTGAAAGAAAATAAGAACAAACTTTATGAAAAAGACGAGTTTTTGCATGGCTTGTCATACTTTACTAAAGGGAAAAATTATACCTTTTCAGTCTTTTGTTAACATCAATTTCTTTGTATTGTTGAAATCAATTTATTTCTTACTTTTTTTTTTGTCAAGTTGTCACTCAACAAGAAGGAAATGAAGGTGGACAATTAGGCAAACTTCCAGTGCTGGACAAAGCATTTTCACTGGCTACAGTTGACTGGCAAAGCCTTTTAAATGCATAAAATGAAGTCTGCAAATAATTGGACACACTAGCTAAATCTTCCAACATTTACTTATAATGTAAATATTTAAATATGCATTTATGCCAGATGCTAATAATCTAGTACATTAGATTCATGCTGTTAAGTATACATTAGTGTCTTTAATCTCTTACCTCTACTTGCATACATACCCTTTATCATATAACTTTTCAATGCATCTCACTGTGCCTCTCCACGTGTTGCTTTGGCCAATGGGATATTGGCAGATATGCTACAAGATAAGTTTGAAGATTACCAGCGTGTTTCTACTTGCCTTATTGAACATTTGTAATTTCTTTGGTGAGAAAACACTCAGGCTGGTCATTAGCCTTAGGAGGAGATATGTAATGTTATAGCACAACGTTTCATCAGCAGAGCCTAGTCTAGATTTTCAGGTACATGAGTGAGTAAATACTAATCATATGCCTATCAATGAGTAACTGATACAGTTTCTATAATTATTTGTCAATACTTGCAGAATGAAATGTTGGCTCTTCAGATATGGCTGCAATTATCTGAGGACAAAGGAACATGTGCAACCTAAATTCAACAATATGACACTTTGGATAATTCTGGTATACTGTGACATAGGTTTATCTTTTATGGTAAAGCACATTGTAAGAGGTTTTTTTTTGTTTGTTTGTTTGTTTGTTTGTTTTGTTTTGTTTTGTTTTGTTTTGTTTCACAGTTCTGAGAGATCAAGCCTAGCAGGAAAATATTATATATCAATGAAGGAAAAGTCTTCTTTTCATAGATATAATCTGGTGCCAGGGTGCTCAATTAAGGGAGAAGAGTACAGACTGAATCTGAGCCTCAATTCACCCCTTCAGCTCAGTACTCCAAAACAGTTATCAAATTGTGACTCAGGAAAAACTAAAATGTCAAATTAAAAGGCAAAATGTAATGAATGAGATGAATAGGCAAAGTAGAGAGGATTTTGAGGTTAGCGAAACTATATTATATGGTACTATAATGATGGACATGTGTCAGCATACATTTGTCAAAATCTGTGGAATGCACAACACCAAGAATGAAACCTAATACAACCTACCTCCTTTCAATGATAACCGCAGTGGAGGTTCATCACTTGTAACGATTTTGCTATTCCGGTGCGGGATCTTGATAGTAGGGGAGGCCATTCTTGTGTCGGGGAAGGGGGTACAGAAGAACTCTGTTCTTTCTGCTCAATTTTGCTATGAGCCTAATATTTCTCTAAAAAATAAAGTCTATTTTTTTATTGTAACAAATGCACTGCAATATCAAACATGGCTCCATAATTCAAACTACCTACTCAAGCCAAACAAAGAATTTCTTAGTGAAGCTGACTTACGAGTTAAAATAATATTTAATTTCTTAATTGTCACAATTTGGACATATTACTACTTTTTAAATGAAATGGCTATTAACTTTCGATTAAAAGTTAATTGTAAATTAGAAAATGTAGGTAAGTGAAATGATATTCAATGTGTTACATTTAAAATTTTCTGCGTAGTGATTTATGTGAATTCTGCAGGGAGAAAGGTCAAAATTTTATCAGCTTCTCGAAGAAGACTGAGACTTTAAAATAGGAAAGGCTATAGACTAAAATACTCAAAAAACAGTAAGGGAGTTAAATGATAACATTTATTTCAAAATATACCAGTTTTGACAATTGAGTGAGTGAGGAAGAAGTTAGAAGATGGTTGTGAAAGTAAAGGATATCAGGAAGACCGTGTAAGAGGTCCCCACTAGAAAATGATAGGAAAGAAAGCCATTTTGATACAAAGAAAAATACAAGGTAAATAAATCAGCAACTACCAAAATCTTTGAGGTGCAAGTATGCCCAGTGTGTTCAAGGAACATCAAGTGGATCAAGGTGGGTGGTGTGGAGTATGGACAAAAGCAATAGATGATATCGGATAAACTAGGGGACTGGCAGTGGAAATGTGTGTCATCTTTAAGGATTATCTAGACAGATTAGCAAGTCATCGTCAAGTCTAACAAACTTTTGAGTATGAACTATGTGCTAGGAATAGTTAACTTAGAATAAAAATATGATGGTTTCAGCCGGGTGTGGCTCACGCCTGTAATCCCAGCACTTTGGGAGGCTAAGGCAGGTGGATCACGAGGTCAGGAGATCAAGACCATCCTGGCTAACATGGTGAAACCCCATCTCTACTAAAAATACAAAAAGTTAGCCAGGCATGGTGGCGGGCGCCTGTAGTCCCAGCTACTCGGGAGACTGAGGCAGGAGAATAGCATGAACTCGGGAGGTGGAGCTTGCAGTGAGTGAGATTGCACCACTGCACTCCAGCCTGGGTGGCAGAGCGAGACTCTATCTAAAAAATAAAAATAAAAAAAATAAAAATAAAAAAAAAAGGTTTTATGAGTGTGCACTATCCTAAGATTTGTGTGTGAGACACATTATTTATGAATAATCTCTGTGATATCATGGGGAGGGGGGAGGGGGAGGGATTGCATTGGGGAGTTATACCTGATATAAATGATGAATTGATGGGTGCTGACGAGTTGATGGGTGCAGCACACCAACATGGCACATGTATACATATGTAACAAACCTGCACGTTATGCACATGTACCCTAGAACTTAAAGTATAATAAAAAAAAAAAAAAGACTTTTTTTATAACAAAAACCTGTGGTCCAGGGAAAAGATTTTGCCAGAGCCTTATCCCAGCAGAGGGCAGGGCATTTCCCTGACTCCAGCCCCTTTTCTTCCCCTGCCTAACGAGAGAGGCAGGTTGAAGAAACTGTTACGAAGGTCACAGCCCAAGGACATAGACTAAAAGACTGAGATATATTCAGAAGATTATGGAATTTGTCTCTCCCATAGTTTATTACTGAGTCAGGAGCTTTTCCTGCCGATGGGTTTGTGGTCTTGATAACTTCAAAGAATGAAGCTGCGGATCTCCGTGGTGAGTGTTACAGCTCAAGGAGTGCACCGACCAGGAGAATGAGCAGCAGCACAGCTTATCAAACAAAGCCAAAGGAAAGCATCCACGTGGTGGAAGGATACCCGTATGGGTTGCCATTGCTGGGTTGGGTGGCTAGGGCTTATATACCTGTGTTACTGCCTTCCCTTTCTTTCTTTTTGTCCATTGAGCATGGTTCTTTTTTCAGTCCTCCCTTGGAGTGGTTAATTTTAAATCCTTCACTCTATTGGTTAAGAACTAAAACCCTGGGTCACAGCGGTCTTTTGCAAAGTCCCGGAACTGGCCCAGGAAGTCCCGCCAACTCCACCCCTCATTACCATACTGATAGGGTTCCAGGACAATCAAAGTAGATGACAATAGAAAAAGCTTCAAGACACATAAGCTCTCTAAAATGGAGTTTTTAGGGAAGCCCGAAATCCATAGAGAAGAGACGGAAAACAATGTCTCCAGAGAAATTTGAACCCACTTGTACCAACAGCTACAGAAAATTAAACACAGTGTAACTCCTAGCCAAATAACAAAAACGCTCACATTAGATCTATTTACTTCAGGTCCTGTGAAATTATACAACACGTTCAGTCTTCAAGCTGTGGGATATTTCTCTTCCAATAGCCTAATCAATCTTTTATTCTTTAATTCATGGTAACCACCCCCCCTCTTTTTCCTTTTTCTCCTTTTTCTTTTTTTTCCTGCCTTTTTTACATAACCAGACACACCACAGTACCAAGTGCTATCAGTACCAGCTCTCATTCCTTTCCTTATTTGGAAAGAAGGCTAGTTCTCTAGCTCATTGCAGACACCCCTTCCCCTTTCCCGTCTCTCCCTTACCTGCTCACCTGATCTAAAAAAAAAGTTCAAAAGTTTAGCCAATCAGGATTAGTTTAGATTGTACGGCCTGACCTCAGCCAATGGGGAAAGGGTACAGGGGCAGGACTTGCATCAGGATTAAACGCTCTCATGACCCTTTGTTCAGGTCTGCTCTCATGGCGACTGGCCAAGGAGAAGCATCCCTCTGCACAGAAGTAAAATTGTTTTGCTAAGAATCCTTTGTTTGAGTATTCAGTTTCCTTAGGATTTTGAGCGTTATTCCCAACAAAAACAAGTTACAAGACATGACAAAAACCAAGAGAAAACAAAGTCTGAACAGACAATCATCAGAACCAGAGTCCTATAGGACACAGATACTGGAATTATCAGGTAGGAAATTTAAAATTCTGATTACTATGTTAAGGATTCTAATTGAAAATGTAGACCCCATGCAAGAACAAATGGGTAATGTAAGTAGTTAGGAACTACAAGAAAGAATACAAAATAAATATAGTATTCCCCCATGTGAAAAGACAAAATTATAACAAACGTAGTTAAAGATTTTAGTTGGCTTTCATTTGCAATTCTAGAATCAGACATCTCATTCTAAAAATGCAATGAGTATTCCAGTGAGCTGGGCAGAGGAGTTTGGTTTTATAGACAGAGAATTGCTGAAGTAAGCAGAAACAAAGAACAAAAAGCAAAATGGTCATTTCAAAGTTACATTATTTATAAAGGTTATAACAGAGGGAATTCCCTTATTGAAGCAGCTAAAACAGCTTGGGGATTTGGTCTATCTCTCAGTCTAAGGATTTCTGGGAAGGTCATAAAAACAAATTAGCCTCTGCTTGATGACATGGAACTTTAGTGTGAATAACTTCATTTTGCTTTGGCCACTTGTGCCTAGTGCAGAAGCTCAGTTCAAATCAATGGCCTATAAATTGTATTTAGTACCCTTATTATATGAAGTTATGTTCTTAATACTCCCAGTGGATGCCTGAAACTGCAGATAGCATAGAACCCTATATATACTATGTTTTTTCATATACATACATACCTATAATAAAGTTTAACTTATAAATTAGGCACTGTAATAGATTATCAATGATAATTAATAATAACATAGAACAATTATAATAATATACCCTAATAAAAATTATGTGAATTTGGTCTCTAGCTCACACACACATGCATCCTCTCTCTCTCAACATATCGTACCCTACTCACACTTATGATGATGATGATGATGTGAGCTGGTAAAATTCCTGTGTAATGGGATAAAATGAGGTGAATGTTGTAGGCACGGTGACATGGTATTAGACTGCTATTGACCTTCTGAGGATACATCGGAAGGAGGATCATCTGCTTTGGGTGACCCTAGACCTTTGCATCATGATGAGCCATGGAGATTTTACAGACCACAGTAGACCAAGGGTAACTGAAACCAAGCAAGTGAAACTGTGGATAAGCAAGGATTACTGTATTAGAAAACAAATGCACTTTAGCCGAAGTGAAGAATATTTCTGATGGATGGGCTCAATAATAGACTAGGCTAGACTTGGCCAAAGAAAGAATCAGTGAACTTGAAAGCTTCGAAGATAAGTAAATAGAAACTTTACAAACTACAATGCAAAGAGAAAAAAGAATGCAAATTTTTAAAAATAAAACAGAACCATCAAGAACTGTGGGACAATTTCAAATGTGTAACATATACACAAGTGGAAGACCAGAAAAAGAATAAAGACCAGGAGAAATATTTGAAGCAATATGGTCAAGAATGTTTCATAATTAATGACAGACACAAAACCAAAGAACTAGGATGCTCAGAGAACACCAAGCAGTATAAATATTAAAATATTTATACCTTAGGCATATGTTCAAACTGTAGAAAACTAAAAGCAAAAAAGCAATTTTGGAAAAAATCCATATTGGGTGAGGTGAGAGAAAGGATAAAAATTGTAGTGGACTTCTTATCCAACACCATGCACACCAGAAAAGAGAGGAGTGAAATATTTGAAATGTAAAAAGAAAAAAATAAAAAAAGCAAACACCAAATGACAATTGCATAGCCAGAAAAGGTATCCTTCAAAAGTGAAGGAGAAATATAGACATTGTATTATTCAATTTTCATACTGCTATGAAAAAATACCTGAGACTGGGTAATTTACAAAGAAAAAGAGGTTTAATGGACTCACAGTTCCACATGACTAGGAAGGCCTCATAATTATAGCAGAAGGCAAAAAAGAAGCAAAGGCACGTTTTACATGGCAGCAGGCAAGAGAGTGTGTGAAGGGGAACTGCCCTTTATACAGATCTCATGAGACTTATTCACTATCATGAGAACAGCACAGGAAAAACCTGCTCTCATGATTTAATTACCTCCCACTACATCCCTTCCATGACACGTGGGGATTATGGGAGGTAGAATTCAAGATGATATTTGGGTGAGGACACAGAGCCAAACCATATCATGCCATCTTTGGCCCCTTGCAAATCTTATGTCCTCACATTTCAAAACGAATCATGCCTTCCCAACAGTCCCCCAAAGTCTTAATTGATTTCAGCATTAACTCAAAAGTCCACAGACCAAAGTTTCATCTGAGACAAGGCAAGTTCCTTCAGCCTATGAGCCTGTAAAAATCAAAAGCAAGTTAGTTACTTCCTAGATACAGTGAGGGTACACCTGTTCCAAATGGGAGGAACTGACCAAAAAGAAAGGGCTACAGACTCCATGTGGGTCCAAAATCCTGTAAGGCAGTCATTATAGTTCCAAAATGAGCTCCTTTGACTTCATGCCACACATCCAGGTCACACTGATGGCAAGAGGTAGGTTCCCATGGCCCTGAGCAGCTCCGCCCCTATGGCTTTGCCAGGTACAACCCCCTTCCTGACTGCTTTCACAAGTTGGTGTTGAGTGTGACTTTTCCAGGTGCACAAGTGCAAGCTATGCAAGCTGTTGGTGGATCTATCATTCTGGGGTCTGGAGGATGGTGGCCCTCTTCTCACAGTTCCACTAGGCAGTGCCCCAGTGGGGACTCTGTGGGGGCACCTGATATTTCCCCTCTTTACTGTCCTAGCAGAGGTTCTCCATCAGGGCCCTGACCCTGCAGCAAACGTCTGCCTGGACATCTGGGAGTTTCCATACATTCTCTGAAATCTAGGTAGAGGTACCCTAACCTCAACTCTTGACTTCTGTGCACCTGCAGGCTCAATACCTTATGGATAGTGCCAATGCTCTGGGCTTGCGCCCTCAGAAGCCACAGCCAGCGATATACGTTGGCCCCTTTTAGCCATGGCTGGAGTGGCTGGAATGCAGGGCACCAAGGCCCTAGGCTGCACACAGCAGGGGGCCCTGGGCCGGGCCCACAGACCATTTTTCCCTCCTAGGCCTGTAAAAGGAGCAGCTGCCATAAAAGACTCCTGACTTACCCTGGAGACATTTTCCTCATTGTTGTGATGATTAGCATTTGATTCCTCATTACTTATGCAAATTTCTGTAGCAGGCTTGAATTTCTCCCCAGAAAATGGGTTTTTCTTTTATTCCACAAGTCAGGTTGCAAATTTTCCAACTTTTATGCTCTGCCTCCTTTTGAAAATTGCCATTTCAAAATATCTTCCACCAGATACCCTAAATCATCTCTCTTAAGTTCAAAGTTCTACAGATTTCTAAAGCAGGGGCAAAATGCTGCCAGTCTCTTTGCATAAAAAGAATGACCTTTACTCCAGTTCCCAACAAGTTCCTCATCTCCATCTTAGACCACCTCTGCCTGGACTTTATTGTCCATATCACTAATAGCATTTTGGTGAAAGCCATTCAACAAGTCTCTAGGAAGTTACAAACTTTCACACATCATCCTGTCTTCTGAGCCCTCCAAGTCTCTAGGAAGTTTCAAACTTTCCCATATTTTCCTGTTATCTTCTGAGCCCTCCAAACTGTTCCAACCTCTGCCTGTTACCCAATTCTAAAGTCGCTTACACATTTTCACATATTTTAATAGCAGTGGCCCACTCCCAATACCAATTTACTATATTAGCCCATTTTCATACTGCTATGAAGAAATACCTGAGACTGGGTAATTTATAAAGAAAAAGAAGTTTAATGGACATGTCTGGGGATGCCTCACAATCATGGTGAAAGGCAAAGGAGGAGCAAAGGCACATCTTAGATGGTGCAGGCAAGATAGCGTGTGCAGGGGAACTGCCCTTTATTAAACATCAGATCTCGTGAGACTTATTCACTATCACAAGAACAGCATGGGCAAAAAACACAGTCACGATTCAATTACCTCACACTATGCCCCTTCCATGACATGTGGGGATTATGGGAGCTACAATTCAAGATGAGATTTGGGTGGGACACAGTCAAACCATATCAGACATTATCTGATATTAAAAAAAAAAAAAAGCAAGGAAAATCATTGCCAACAGATCTTTGAAAGAAATGTTGAAGTAATTTGTTCAGAGGAAGAATTATATAGATCAAAACCTGGATCTACCTAATGAAATAAAGGATGGCAGAGAAGGAATAAATGAAGATAAAATATCTATCTTATTTTTCTTAATCATAATTGACCTATTTTATATTTTATGTAAAGCACTAAGAACAATGTTGTAATTGCAAAACAATGGATAAGTACTAGAAATTGGTAATAAACATTCTGTTATAGGATACCTGCACTGCATGTGAAGCCATGTAGTGATATTTGAAGGGGTGGACTTTATGTAAAATTGTGTCATGTAACCTCTACAGTAACCACTAAAATATTTTAATATTTTTTAAATTTTATTTTTCCATAAGTTATTGGGGTACAGGTGATATTTGGTTATGTAAGCTCTTTAGTGGAGATTTGTGAGAACCTGGTGCACCCATCACCCGAACAGTATACACTGCACCATATTTGTTGTCTTTTATCCCTTGAACCCTCTCCCACTCATCCCCAAGTCTCCAAAGTCCATTGTATCATTCTTATGCATTTGTGTCCTCATAGCTTAGCTCCCACATATCAGTGAGAACATACGATGTTTGGTTTTCCATTCCATTTCCATTCTAAGTTACTTCACTTAGAAAAATAGTCTCTAATCTCATTCAGGTCATTGCCAATGCTGTTAATTTATTCCTTTTTATGGCAGAGTAGTATTCCATCATATATACTGGAGTTTCTTTATCCACTTGTTGATTAATGGGCATTTGGGTTGGTTCCATGATTTTGCTATTGTGAACTGTACTGCTATAAACATGTGTATGCAAGTATCAGTTTCAAATAATGACTTATTTTCCTTTGGGTAGATACCCAGTAGGGGATTGCTGGATCAAATGCTAGTTCTACTTTTAGTTCTTTAAGGAATCTCCACACTGTTTTCCATAGCAGCTGTACTAGTTTACAGTCCCACTAGCAGTGTAGAAGTGTTTCCTGATCACCACATCCATGCCACCACTTTTTGATTTTTTTATATTATGGTCATTCTTGCAGGAGTAAGGTAGTATTGCATTGTGGTTTTGATTTGCATTTCCCTGATTATTAATGATGTTGAGCATTTTTTCATGTTTGTTGGCCGTTTGTACATCTTCTTTTAAGAATTGTCTATTCATGTTCTTAGTCCACTTTTTGATTTTTTTTTTTTTCTTACTGACTTGAGTTCATTGTAGATACTGGATATTAGTCCTTTGTCAGATGTATAGATTGTGAAGATTTTCTCCTACTCTGTGGGTTGTCTGTTCACTCTGCTGACTGTTCCTTTTGTCATGCAAAAGCTCTTTAATTAGGTCTCAGCTATTTATCTTTGTTTTTATTGCAATTGCTTGTGGGTTTTGGTCATGAAATCCTTGCCTAAGTCAATGTCTAGAAGGGTTCTTCCAATGTTATCTTCTAGAATTTTTATAGTTTCAGGTCTTAGGTTTCAGTCCTTAATCTATCTTGAGTTGATTTTTGTATAAGGTGAGGGATGAGGATCCAGTTTCATTGTCCTACACATGGCTAACCAATTATCCCAGCACCATTTGTTGAAAAGATAGTCCTTTACCCACTTTATGGTTTTGTTTGCTTTGTTAAAGCTCAGGTGGCTATAAATATTTGGGCTTATTTCTGGGTTCTCTATTCTGTTCTATTGGTCTTTGTGCCTATCTTTACACCAGTACCAATCAGTTTTGGTGACTATGGCCTTATAATATGGTTTGAAATAAGGTAGTGTGATGCTTCCAGATTTGTTCTTTTTGCTTAGGCTTGCTTTGGCTATGCGGGCGGGCTCATTTTTGGTTCCATATGAATTTTAGAATTGATTTTTCTAACTCTGTGAAGAATGATGGTGGTTTGATGGGCATTGCATTTAATTTGTAGATTGCTTTTGGTAGTATGGTCATTTTCACAATATTGATTTTACCCATCCATGAGCATGGGATGTGTTTCCATTTGTTTGTGTCATCTGTGGTTCCTTTTAGCAGTGCTTTGTAGTTATCCTTGTAGAGGTCTTTTGACTCCTTTGTTAGGTATATTCCTAAGTGTTTTTTTTTTTTGTTTTTTTTTTTTTTGTTTTTTTTTTGGCAGCTATTGTAAAAGGCGTTGAGTTCTTGACTTGATTCTCTGCTTGGTCACTGTTGGTGTATAGAAGCGCTACTGATTTGTGAACATTAATCTTGTATCCAGAGACTTTGCTGAATTCTGTTATCAGTACTAGTTGCTTTCTGATGTAGTCCTTATGGTTTTCAAGATAAACAATCATATTGTCAGCAAACAGGGACAATTTGACTTCCTCTTTACTGATTTGGATGCCCTTTACCTCTTTCTCTTGTAGGATTGCTCTGGCTAGGATTTCCAGTACTGTGTTGAAGAGGAGTGGTGAGAGTGGGCATCCTTATCATTTACTAGTTCTTGGAGGAAATGCTTTCAGCTTTTCCCCATTCGGTAGTATGTTGGCTGTGGGTTTGTCATAGACAGCTTTTATTACATTAAGGTATGTCCCTTGTATGCCGATTTTGCTGAGGGTTTTGATTACAAATGTATGCTAGATTTTGTTAATGTTTTTTCTGCATCTATTCAGATGATCATGTGATTTTTGTTTTTAATTCTATTTATGTGGTGAAGCATATTTATTGACTTGTGTATGTTAAACCATCCATGCATCCCTGGTATGAAACCTACTTGATCATGATGGATTATTTTTTGATATGTTGTTAGATTCTGTTAGCTAGTATTTTGTTAAGGATTTTAGTATCTATATTCATCAAGGATATCAGTCTGTAGTTTTCTTTTTTGGTTGTGTCCTTTCCTGGTTTTGGTACTAGGGTGATCCTGGCTTTATAGAATGAATTAGGGAGGGTTCCTCCCTTATCTATACTGTGAAATAGTGTCAAAAGGATTGGTTCCAATTCTTTTTTGAATGTCTGCTAGAATTCTGCTGTGAATCCATCTTGTCCTGTACTGTTTTTTGTTGGTATTTTTTAAATTACCATTTCAATCTTGCTGCTGTTTTTGGTCTGTTCAGGGTATCTAATTATTCCTGATTTAAGCTAGGAGGGTTGTATTTTTCCAGGAATTTATCCATCTCTTCTAGCTTTTCCAGTGTATATGTGTAAAGCTATTCATAGTAGCCTTCCTTGACTGATCTTTCATATTTCAGTGGTGCCAGTTATAATAACTCATTTTTCATTTCTCAGTGAGGTTATTTGGATTTTCTCTCTTCTTTTCTTGGTTAATCTTGCTAATGGTATATCAATCTTATTTATGTTTTCAAAAAAGCCAGCTTTTTGTTTCATTTATCTTTTGTACTTTTTGTTTGTTTGTTTCAATTTCATTTAGTTCTGCTCTGATCTTGGTTACTCCCTTTCTGCTGAGTTTGGTTTGGTTTGTGTTGTTTCTATAGTTCCTTGAGGCGTGACCTTAGATTGTCTGTTTGTGCTCTTTCAGACTTTTTGATGTAGGCATTTAGGCCAATGAACTTTCCTCTTAGCACCGTCTTTGCTGTATCTCAGAGATTTTGATAGGTTGTGTTATTATTGTCATTTAGTTCAAACAATTTTAAAATTTCCATCTTGATTTCGTTTTTGACCCAATGCTCATTCAAAAGCAGGTTATTTAATTTCCACGTATTTGTGTGGTTTTGAGGGTTCCTTTTGGAGTTGATTTCCAGTTTTATTCCACTGTGGTCTGAGAGATTGTTTGATATAATTTCAGTTTTCTTAAATTTGTTGAGGCTTATTTTGTGGCCTATCATATGGTCTATCTTGGAGAAAGCTCCATGGGCTGTTGAATAGAATGTGTGTGTTCTGCAGTTGTTGGATGAAGTGTTCCGTATATATCTGTTAAGTCCTTTTGTTCCAAGGTATAGTTTAAATCCATTGTTTCTTTGTTAACTTTCTGTGTTGATGACCTGCCTAGTGCTGTCAGGGTAGTATTGAAGTCCCCTACTATTAGTGTGTTGCTATCTATCTCATTTCTTAGGTCTATTAGTAATTGTTTTATAAATTTGGGAGCTCCGGTGTTAGGTGCATGTATGTTTAGGATTGTAATATTTTCCTGTTGGAAAAGGCTTTTTACCATAACCACTGTTGCTTTAAAGTGTGTTTTGTCTGACATAAGAATAGCTATCTTTGCTCACTTTTGGTGTCCATTTACATGAAATGCCTTTTTCCATCCCTTTAAATTTATGTGAGTCCTTATGTGTTAGGTGAGTCTGCTGAAGGCAGCGGATAGTTGGTTGGTGAGTTCTTATCCATTCTGCAGTTCTGTATCTGTTAAGTGGACCATTTAGGCTGTTTACTTTCAATGTTAGTATTTAAATGTGAAGTACTGTTGCATTCATCATGCTGTTTGTTGCCTGCATACTTTGCTTTTTGCTTTTTCTTTTTAACTTGCATTTTTTGTGTGGGTGTTGTGTGCTTTATGCTTTAAAGACATTCTATTTTGATGTGTTTCCAAGATTTTTTTCAAGATTGAGAGCTCCTTTTAGCAGTTCCTGTAGTGGTGGCTTGGTTATGGTCAATTCTTTCAGTGTTTGTTTATCTGAAAATGATTGTATCTTTTTTTAATATATGATGCTTAGTTTCGCTAGATACAAAATTCTTGGCTGAAGATAAGTTTTCCTTTGTAGGTTACCTGGTACTTCGGTTTCATAGCTCTTAAGATTCTTTCCTTCATCTTAACTTTGGATAACCTGATTACAATGTGCCTAGGCAAAGATCTTTTTGCGATGAATTTCCCAGGTGTTCTTTGTGCTTGTATGTGCATGTCTAGGTCTCTCACAAGGCTGGGGAAGTTTTCCTTGATTATTCCCCTAAATACGTTTTCCGAGCTTTTAGAATTGTCTTCTTCCTCAGGAACACCAATTATTCTTAGATTTGGTTGTGTAATGTCTTGGAGGCTTCGTTCATATTTTCTTTTTTTTTTCTTTGTCTTTGTTGGATTGGGTTAGTTCAAAGAAATTCAAACTTCTGAATTTCTTTCTTCTACTTATTCAATTCTATTGCTGAGACTTTCCAGAGCAATTCACATTTCTAAAAGTGTGCCAAAGTTTCCTGAATTTTTTTATTCATTTATTTTTCCTTAAGCTATCTATTTTGTTGTAAATTTCTCCCTTCACTTCTTGTATCAGTTTTTGGATTTCCTTGCATTGGGCTTCACCCTTCTCTGGTCCCTCCCTGGTAAGCTTAATAACTAACCTACTGAATAATTTTTCAGATAAGACAAGGATTTCTTGTTTTGGATCCACTGCTGGTGAACTACTGTGATTTTTGAGAGGTGTTGATGAGCTTTTTTATGTCATATTACTAGGGTTGGTTTTCTCGTTCCTTCCCATTTGGGTAGTCTCTGTCAGAGGGAAGGTCTAGGGCTAAAGGCTGTTGTTCAGATTTTTTGTCCCACAAGATGTTCCCTTGATGCAGTACTCACCCCATTTTCCTGTGTTTGTGGCTTCCTGTGAGCTGAACTGCAGTGATTATTGTCTCTCTTCTGAGTCTAGCCATCCAGCGAGGCTACCCAGCTTCTGGCTGGTGCTGGGGTTGTCTACACAGAGTCCTGTGGTGTGAACCGTCTATGGGTCTCTCAGCCATGGATACCAGCGCCTGTTCAGGTGGAGGTGGCAGGGGGTGCAACGGACTCCATGAGGGTTCTTAGCTTTGTTGGTTTCATGTTCTTGTGTGTGTGTGTGTGTTGGTTGACCTCCTGCCAGGAGTTGGCGCTTTCCAGAAAGCATCAGCTATAGTAATGTGAAGAGGGGCTGGTGGTGGGTGGGGCCCTAGAACTCCCAAGATTATATATTCTCCGTCTTCTGCTACCAGTGTGGAGAGGCAAGGACCATCAGGTGGTAGTGGGGCTAGGCCTGTCTGAGCTTAGACTCTTCTTGGGCTGGTCTTGCTGCGGCTGCCGTGGGGATGGGGTGAGATTCCTATGTCACTGGAGTTGTGAACCTAGGCGGATTATGGCTGTCTCTGCTGAGTCATGAAGGTGGTCAGGGAAGTGGGGAAAAGCCAGCAGTTACAGGTCTCACCCAACTCCCACGCAAACCAAAGAGCTGGTCTCACTCGCATTGTGCCACCCACAACAGCACGGAGTCTGTTTCCAGGTGGAGGGTGGGCTTGAAAATTTGCCGGAGGCTTTCCGCCTCCCAGCTGGGAAAGAAAAGGGCTTTAGTTCTTCCTCCACCTGTGAAGTCTGCAAGCTGGATTCACACCCTCCGCTGAGTTCTGGCCAGGAGGCTTGTAGCCTGCTCAAATTGTTAGGAAGTTGTTACACAGTTCAGCTAGGGAAGTCCTTCTCCTCCTGGGGTTTTACCCCCTGCTCCTCTGGCCTCCCTCCTGGTGGATTCCTGTGGTGCCTGGGGGCAATGCGCTGCCTGGGGATTCAGCAAGCTCCCAGGGCCTCCCTGCTGCCTCCTCCACCCCTGTATTTTGCTCAGCTCAGCTCTGCATCTTGACTCAGCTCCAGGTAAAGTCCAGAACGTCTCCTGCAAACAGACTTTCAGCTTCTCCAGTGGGGGTGTGTGTTCCTGTTTGGGAAAGAAGGGTCTCCCTTTCCCACTTCCACAGTTGGGGCACTCACAGTATTTGGGGTGTCTCCTGGGTCCTGCAGGAGCAGTCCCCTTCCTTCAGAGGGCCTGTGGGTCCTCTCAGAATTGCTGGTTTGTTCTTGCAGTTGATCTGGAGTTAAAATTCACAGTGCAAACCTCTGCATGCTGTTCTATCTGGAGCTGCAGTCTAGTCCTGATTCCAGTCCGCTATGATCAGCAGAAGTCCCCCACTACAATATTTTAAGAAGTATATTTGGTACACAAAGACAGAAGGTAAAATAGAACCATATGAAAATGCTCAATTAAAATCAGAGAAGGCTGTAAAAGAGATAAGAAACCAAGAACAAATGCAACAAATGGAAAACAGTTACACACGTGGTAGATATTAATCTGTGTTTTAATGACTTTAAATGTAAATAATCTGAACACAGCAGTTAAAAGCAAGACAATCTCATAATGGAGAAACAAGACCCAATATCTGTTGTCCTCAAAAAGGAAAACAAAATAAAACTCTAAAGAATCAACTATGTTGAAAGAAAAAATATTGAGAAAGATGTGCCATGCTAACTCTAATCAAAAGAAACCTAGACTAGCTAAATTAATTTCAGACAAAACAGGCTTCAGAGCAAAGGATATTATCAGGGATGAAAAAAGGTCAATTTGATAATAAAAGGGTCAAGTATACAAGAAAATTATATGTAAATTATATTATTAAAAGTTATATAAAATTATATACTTTATATATGTTATATATAATTAGATATGTTTTTATATAATTATATACACAGCCCAGCTTACCTCAAATTTAAATTATATCAAATTTAGCTTACCATGAAACATGTTATCTTAGGGTTCTTAGGTCCACAGTCTGATGCAGGTCACCCAAGGATGAATTCAAGAGCTTAATAGGGCTGTGTTTCTTTCTAGCTCTAGGTGAGATAGTTTTTCACACATTTTTATATCCTAGAAACTTCCTGTATTTCATGGGTCATGTCTCTCTTTCTCCATCTTCAAAGCTAATAAAGGCAAGGAGAGTCCATCTCATATGTCATCACTCTGATCTCTCTCAATTAAAAATAAAATCCTAATCACCCCAACTGACTGAAGGGAACCTCTCTTGGCCAAAGGGACCCAAGGAAAACCTTAAAAACTAAATGTCCAGCCATGACTGGAGGAAGGTAGGACTTGTTTTGTTACACTCACTCCTTGTTGGTGTTTACGCACAACTGATCAGCATTAATATTAAATAGAGATTATAAGACTGACAGAACAGACTGTGGCAGTAAGGTACCATATTATAAACAGACCTGACGCCATCTGAAGCAAGGATTAAGTCATGTCCTACAAACCATAAGATCTCCCTAAGCAGATTTTTGAAATTAACTCAGTATAATGTGATTATTTTCCATCCAGACTCTTGTACAAAAGTACATGACACATAGCAGCCCCCTTTTTTAAAATTAAGCATTCCTTTATACTTACCTCAAGCCTTTAGACAACGCTTAACACTTTCAACCAACTGCAAATTAAAGAACCTGTGATTCCACCTGCAACCTGTAAACTCTTGCTTCAAGGTATCCCACCTTGTGGGGCTGAATCAATGTATATCTTCCATGTACTGATTTATAATTTTACCTACAATTCTTGTCTCCCTAAAATCTATAAAACCAAATTGCACCCTGACTACCTCAGGATCACTTATTAAAGGCTTCTCGGGTTTGTGCTTTTTTTCTGGGCTGTGGTCAATCATATTGGCTCACAATAAACCTCTTTAAAGTATTTTCAAAGTTTGGGTTTTTCATTAACACTTTTATGATCACGTTTCCTATCCCTGAACCCTTCTGCCCCTCCCTTTACCTCTTAAGTGCACTTGTGATTACATTAGGTCCATCTGGGTAATCTAGGAATTGTCGCCTCATTTTTAGGCCAGCTGTCAGCAACCTTAATTCTATTTGCAAGCTTAATGTTCCTTTTCCAAGAAAGGTAACATATTCACAAGTTTAAAAAATTAGGACATGAGCATCTTTGGGGTTCTGCTGACTACAGTTTATCCTCAGTCCCCTCAAGATCAATGTCTTTTTTACATGCAAAATATATTTACCTCAACCCATGGTTCCTGAAATTCTCCACCTATTGCTGCATCAACTTGGTATAAAACAAGGTCATCAAGACAACAGTTCCAAAACTCATTATCTATATCATCTAAATTAGGTGTGAGAGAGGCTTTAGGGAGTTGTGAAGTAAAACAACTCACCTTTTCAGAAAATACAATGGTGGAACAAACATAGAATAACAATTATGCACATTTCTGGTCAAAAAGGGAGAAAATGGAACAAAAAAATGAAGTCACCTGTTTAAAGCAAATTCAAAATTTGCCCTGACACACTGTATTTGGTTTTAAGGCCTGGGACTGAAACTTTGGGGATCATAGATCCATTTTCATAAAATGTAGCATGTTTTTGCATGTGAGTAGTGTTACTAGCTGCTTTCTAACCTATGGAATTCTAGGAACCCAACAGGTTTTTTAAAATTTCATTCTCCCTCTGTCGCTTTCAGTTCAAACTGGCAGTATCTTTGTTTGTACAACATTCTCAAGCACGTTTGGAGTCACTGGGGTGTATCAAGAAAATTCACTTTATTTTTTATTTTTATTTTTTTTTTGAGACAGAGTCTCGCTCTGTCGCCCAGGCTGGAGTGCAGTGGCTGGATCTCAGCTCACTGCAAGCTCCACCTCCCAGGTTCACACCATTCTCCTGCCTCAGCCTCCAGAGTAGCTGGGACTATAGGCGCCCGCCACCTCGCCCGGCTAGTTTTTTGTATTTTTTTTTTTTAGTAGAGACAGGGTTTCACCGTGTTAGCCAGGATGGTCTTCATCTCCTGACCTCGTGATCCGCCCGTCTCAGCCTCCCAAAGTGCTGGGATTACAGGCTTGAGCCACCACGCCCGGCCGAAAATTCACTTTATTAGACAAATCTCTAGTTCTGACTTCTGCTTGGATGACAATCTCTAAGTCACATGGTTAATCTCTTCAAAGAGACATTTATGTGACTGAATACTCTGTTTTTTTGCTTCTGAAACATTAGCAAAAGGTTGTCTCTCAAATTCTCTCCAAAACTTGTTTTTCTGACTGTAATTATCCTAATTACAGCGTCTTTTGCAATCTGAATGGCTAATTTCACTAATAATTAAGTTCTGGTTCTTACTTGCTTAACACTTCTTCCCTCAAACTACCTTTTTTCTCGCATTTTAAAATAAACGGCATTCACCTCTCAACATTTACAGGGAATTCTCTTTGCATAAATATCAAAACTTACAAGCTTTGCTCTTTAAATGTAATTTTTTTTTGAGAGCAGGCTTTTGTTAATGGGAATAGAATGTTCTGCATTTTCCAATGACTACTTCTAACCTCCCCATGCTAGAGGCATGAAGAGATGTTTTTTTCCTAATTTTCTCTCTGAGAACCTGGTGAATTTCAAGGTAAACCTTATAAAAGTGTGCCTCTTGCCCCATTCCCCAAGACTCAGTCTTAGTGATTTTGAGATTATCCACACTGAGCCTCCTTCAATTTGTCAATCGTAACTCAATGTTCTATTAGTACAGGCTCTACTGCTGGGCTTCTGCTCTTAGTAAACTGTGATTCTCTATACTGCTTGACCCTACAACTTTGGGAGCAGCAGCCTCCTTTGTGACCTCAATTCTCTGGTGGATCTAAGAAGGGTTGTTGATTTTCAAATTCAACTTTTTTTTGTTGTTGTTATTTTGAGCATAGAAGCAACATATTCCAAGCTTTTACGTGGAAAGCAGAAGCACCCTGCATTCAATTTTTTTTTTTTTTTTTAAGTAGAGACGGGATTTCAGCATGTTAGCCAGGATGGTTTCAGTCTCCTGCCCTTGTGATCTGCCCACCTTGGCCTCCCAAAGTGCTAGGATTACAGGTGTGAGCCACCATGCCTGGCCCTGAATTCATATTTTTGATAGCATTTCTGTTTTACCTTACAATAGTGCGTAGGCTTACCTGTGCAATATCACTTGATCAAATTATTTACAATTTTCAAAAATATCAACCCAGAATATACATAAATAAATACCTTTTCCAAAAAGAATTAGATTACCCTATGAAATTTATTTTTCAGTCCCTTTTCCATTATTTTAAATTTTTGTTTTATTTATTTATTTATTTATTTATTTATTTATTTATTTATAGTTGGACTCTTGCTGTGTCGCCCAGGCTAGAGTGCAGTGGCATGATCTAGGCTCACTGAAACCTCCACTTCCCGGGTTCAAGTGGATTCTCCTGCCTCAGTCTCCCAAGTACCTGGGACTACAGGCATGCACCACCATGCCCAGCTAATTTTTATATTTTTAGTAGAGACGGGGTTTTGCCATGTTGGCCAGGCTGGTCTTGAACTCCTGATGTCAGGTTATCCGCATGCGTTTGCCTCCCAAAGTGCTGGGATTACAAGTGTAAGCCACCACACCCGGCCTCCATTATTTTTAATAACTTTCTATTTTGCAGTAATCGTAGCGATCACAGGTAGTTGTTGCCATCATCACTACACATGACGAAGTTGCATTATGGACAGTGTCTTACTGTTTTAACTTAGAGTGGTGCACAAAGTGCTTTTCTCAACATTGGAATAAAAAGTCAATAATATGGAGTTTCTGCCTTTATGTGAACCTAATTCTGGTAAAGGAGATAAATTTTTACAGCTGCAAAAGTATTAAAATGAGGTAGGTGAGGAATAATAACGGCAAAGTTTCTGTGTTGAAAAATTAGCTCCATGGTGCCTAAGTTGGAATTTATTACCAGGTATGTGGGAGAAAAAAGAAAACAAAAAGCACAGATAATTTGTAAAAGTAGAGATACTTTCCTGAGGATAGAAGAATCCAGTAGAGATATTCCTATGTTGAGTCTAATTCAAATCAAGATGGATAAAGTAGGTTAAGTAGAAATGACAGATCCCCTCAGAAAAAATCAACAAATCAGCTTTGTACTGATGATATAAGAAGAGCCTGGGTCAAATAAGTCACCCCGAAATGGGCAGTAATTCAATAGTTTCAGAAAAAGATCCATCTTGTGAGATTTGAAAGATGACAGTTTGAAGGGTTGAGAGGCTTTAAACTAAGCAATTTGGGCTGCGATCATAATATATTCAAATATAAAAACAAAGTGGGAGAGTGTAGTTAAAAGGAAAATATTATCAGAAATCTGTAAACAGTCCACTTCCAGTAAGAAACAATGTAAGATGCCATGAATTAATACGAATAGTGTCTGGAAGGATGGGACTCACACCGTTGGACTACAATAGACAGATGGTCTCTGATGTAACAATACATTTTCAACTTTATGGTGGTACAAAAGCAATATGCATTCAGTAAAAACTTTACTTACAATTTTGATTTTTGATATTTTCTTGGGCTAGTGATACGGAGCAGGATTCTCTGTTGTGATGTTCGGCAGCAGTCGCAAGCCACGTCTCTCAGTCAGCCATGGGATCCCAAGAAGAGTCTACAGGAGGTTTTGCCCAAATGGAGACAAAGGTAAGTGTTCCGAGAACTGTTAAAGTAGGCTAGGCAGAGCTGTGATTTTTGATAGGTTAGGTGTATTAAATGCATTTTTGGCTTAGAATAATTTAAATTTGTGCTGTTTATCTAGATTGCTAGTCAAGGTGTATCTGTATTCTGAAACACAGAGAAGACATGTTTTGTTGTTGTTATTTTGTATTTAATTTTGTTTCACATGCTGGGGTCCACGCACAGGATGTCCAGGTTTGTTACATAGGTAACTGTGTACCATGGTGGTTTGCTGCACCTATCAACCCATCACCTAGGTATTAAGCCCACCATCCATTAGCTATTTATCCTGATGCTCTCTCTCCCCCTGCTCCACCTTCCCGACAGGCCCCAGTGTGTGTTGTCCCCCTCCCTGTGTCCATGTGTTCTCATTGCTTAGCTCCAATTATAAGTGAGAACATGTGGTGTTAGGTTTTCTGTTCCTGTGTTCGCTTGCTGGGGATAATAGCTTCTAGCTCCATCCACGTGCCTGCAAAGGACATGATCTCATTCCTTTTTATGGCTGTGTAGTATTCCATGGTGTATCCATATCACATATTCTTTATCCAGTCTATCATTGATGACCATTTAGGTCGATTTTGAGAAGACATGTTTTTTATTAATTTTACAGCAAGAAGATAGAGGAAAAGAAAGGTTAGCCAGTTGGAGCAGGTGGTATAATATTAATGAAAGACTAAGAATAATTGGGACGATTTGAAAGCAGGGCAACCTCAATATGAGCATCCTGCAATCTCATTAAACAGTTACATAGCTAGGTATAATGTTTTTAAGTTGATAATAGAGTACTTGATGATACTCATTACATTTCAAAGTAAACTTCAGTCACAGTGAATGCCTAATAGTTTCAACTATATATGTGCTTTTGTGCATAATGCTGGTTTGCCAGCATATATTTTGGTTCTTGATTTCTGGTTGTTCCTGTTGTTCCTGTTGTTGTTATTGTTATTTTATATTCACCACAGAAGCTAAACTCAGTGGTGTGTAAGTTAGGGCTCTTCCGTGGACCAATTTGTTGTTAGTCCTTGCTTTAGTGTCTGAATAATCACAAATTATCAGAGAGTACATGAATATAAATGTACAATGTGCTACTTCAGGTTATATATTTACCTTTTGAAAACTCAAACATTGCTTTTTGTTTTTATTGGTGTAATAATGCTTAAAATATACTTATATTTGTTGTGGTTTTTTTCTTGTGTTTTTCAACTTATTTTTGAAAATAAACTACAAAGTCTCTAGGCATTAAAGCAGTTTAGACTATTTTTCTTTAATGAAATACAGATAAATTTTAAATCTCAAAATCATACATTAAAAAATAAATCTTAGAATTAACATGGACATGATATAATTGATATATTAATATCTAAATAAGAGCCAATTACTTAGATATAAAATTGCTCTAAACAAATATATTGTAACTATTGGATTTTGTGTCCAAGCTATATTTATTACAGACTATTGAATCCAAACTCAAAGCAGTCATTAAAATAGATTTTTCAAAGTAGAAAGAGCTAATTAAATTGTCTATTCTGTTTACTTTTCTATCCCTCCCTCTCTCCTTTTTCTCTTCTTTTCCTTCTTTGCCTCTCTCTTATTTTCTCCCTCTCTTCGTCCTTCCGTCTTTATTTCCTAATTTCCTTCTTCAGGGGCATCTGCTGCTAAATGGTCATTCTGCTCTTTTATATTCTAATGCCCAACTGGTACCCATACATTTGTCTGACTTTGAGAGGAAAATTTCTAAAAAATACAAGGGAAGCACAGAAGAACATATGAAAGAAAGGAAAGTTTAATGTACACAGCTCATTTCTTACAAATTAGTGAAAAACTTCTTAAAACGAGAGTCCCAGGTCCACAGTGCATTTTTTGTTTCTCCAATGATCCAAACCCTTATGTTTGCATTTTTCTTTTTATTTTGAGGAATAATTTTGACATATTGAAACATCCACATTTTAAGGGTATACATAAATTAGTTTTACTTATATATATATAGGTAATTCTATACACATTGAAGATTAGATGTATAAAACAATATGCACATATGTAGTTCTACTTCATTGTGATTTTAAACTGTATTTCCTAGACACAAAATGAAGTTTAGCATTTTTGTGTCTGCTTATTGCCCATGTTTGCACTTCTGTAAACTGTCTATTCAAGTGTTTTACCCAATTACTCAATTGCATGCCAATTCTACTTTTCTAATTGATTTGTAGTTTTGTATTGGTTTGTAGTTGTCTCTGTATACTTTATTCTGAATAAGACTTTGAATATTTACTCCCACTCTGTGACTTCCCTTTCCATGTTTCCACTTTCAACATAGCATAAAAAATAAATTTACTTTTGTTTTTATTTTATTCTTTAAGATCATTCATATACACTTCTCATGCTTGACTGAGTTAACGTATTATTCATTATTGTGGGAATTAATAATATACATTTCAACAATGTTTAATATATTCAACAATTATATAAACAGTTCAATATACACAGTTATGCTGTACCTATTTGTAGCTCAACAGTATTGTGATTTCTCTAAGAATCAACTACAGGGAAATTACTCACAAAAGTAGGTTCTTTGCTTTGACTTCAAGAACTGTGCTCCTTAAGGTGATGGAGGTATAGGTCTATTTTTTCAATCACTGTATTTCTTAAAAGTAAACTGGAAATATTTCTGAAGTGAAGATTCTATGAGTTTTAAAATCCAGTGTTACTGATTTAAGCAACAGGTATGAAATGTTTGGAAAATGCTAGCAAGGGAAATAAGGGTATTTCATAGCTAAAAAACTACTGATTTATGAATTTAATTATACTTTTACAATTAGAACAAAGTATCTGAAATTTTTTTGTTTAATTATTCTATTACTAGATTTATTAGTAGAAGAACTCCATAAAATAGTCATGTTAATAACCTTACACAAAAGTAAGAATCAATACAAAATTCCCAATGAGGTTTGCTTTGTTTCTATTACATTCTCTTGCATTTTCTTTCTTTAGAAGGCAGAATATACTAAAATAACTGAAACTAAATTATTCATGCTTTCCCTAACTCAGCTAATTTTTCAATAAAATAACTGGAATATATAAACAGTGCACATAATTTATCTATGAATTGTGATGGGAAGGCAGAATTAATAATTTTTAACAACACCATTTTTTTTTCTGGAGGTTCCAGAAAACTTTCTAACAGATGTAATTATTCAGCTAATATTTATTCAATTGCTAGTAATTTCAAGGTCCTACGAGAGCCATAAAAATGAAAAGATATTATCCATCTTTTAAAAGATGGGTAGCTAAAAGGATAAGATTGTATAAATTATAATATGAAGGGTAAAGTAAAGGAAATACAAACACCCATGCAAAGAGAAAAAGGTACAAACACTACTGCAAGAAGAAATGCATTTAGATTACAATGGAGACATTAAAGGGAGAAGGTGTCCCAATTTGTTTAGAAAATAGATTCAGCAAAGGAAAAATTTAACTCATTCATGAAATGTAGGTTGGCATTAGGTGATTGGATGTAGAGAATAAGATGTTCTAGCTAAGGCAGAGAACATGAGAAAACTCATAAGGGTATGAACAGGGATGGAATTCTTAGGATCTTCCAGTTAATTTGGTATATCAGTGTGCATAAATTTGGGAACAAACAAGGAATGAGTTGGAGGGGTTGTCTGAGGCTGCTCTAGATTTTAGATTGAAGGAAATAGAGGGTATTATGCATGAATATACATGTTTAGTTTGGAATTTTAATAAGATCACCATGGTCAGTGGTCAGTCATGGCAGCAGGGATAATAAATAGAAAGGTAAATCACTATAGATGCTAAGACTTAGAGCTCCTCTTCCCAATTCACATCCTAGGCTTTACAAAAGGCAGAATGATAGACTCTCTTTTCTGGAACTGTCCTGCTGACAATATCATTAAAACTTAACTATTTATGTACCTCTGCACACAGAGACAGGTCTATAGGAATAATTTTGGAAAAAACCCAAATTCCCACCTAACTACTACTCTCCAGTAACATCCTCATATCCATCAGCTTATGTTGTTTTTTCTGGGGACCACTATATACAGGTTTCTGAACAAATGGCAAATGCAGGAGTGATAGATATTAACAAAATGTATAACGAAATGATATCAAAATAACGAAAATAATCAGAACAAACATAGAGAAAGGGTGATCATAATAGAGTGACCATAAGCAGTGAGTACAGTCTGAGAAATAAAGGCAAAACAGGTAGAAGAGATGACTGAAAGAAGCTTATACTGATAGATCAGTAAAATCCTGGACTTGTGCCTCTTCATTCTTTTTGACTCAAAAGACAACATACTCAGGTTTACCTGGAATACTTGGACTACTGCATACATTTGTTTCCCCTGTTACTCTGTCTAATTTTCAGAAACAGCTAAGAGGAGAATACTCAATACAAATCCCCTTTGGAAAAGAAGTAGATTAAAAATGTAATGTAAGTAGAAGAGATGATTTTGAATGTTCGTAACACAAAGACATTATAAATCTTGGAGGTGATGCATAACTGCCCTTATTTGATTGTTAAACATTTTATCATGGATCAAAATATCATTCTGTGTCCCATAAATATATACAGTTACTATGTTTCGACTAAAAATCAAAGAGAAAATACAACGTAAGAATCAAGCATGCAAACGAGTATACATACAAATGACATCAATTGTCATGGAATGGAGGGTGGTGACGGAGAAAATCTAAGGGTAAGAATAAGAGATATCGCTGAGATATATGAACCTAGAGACCTAGGCTTACTCATCTTTACATCTCAATACCTAACATAATTCTAGGCACATGGAAAGTGCTCAAAAAAGATCCACTGAATAAATGAATTAGAAATGTTTTATAGCATACTGAATGCACTTCTAACATATTAGTATAATGATGTTATTTTTATTTTTGAGTGGGAGATAGATGCTGCATGTTAAAAAAAAAAAAAAAATCACATTTGTCCAGCCCTGAGTGATACAGTTTTAGTGTTTAGTTTTATTTTGTTTTGCCATATTTCACATAAGTTTAAAATGATCATTATCAAATGGCTTTAGATTCCTCAAGAGTAAGAATATTACTGTTTTCTTAAATAAAAACATGATATGCTGTCTGTATTTCATTTGCCCCTCAAGATTAAGTCTCTTTCTTTCCATCCAACTCTGCCCAGGAAACTGACCTATACTGATTACATCAGCTTGCTCTCCTGCCCTCTGGCTTCCTATTAGATCTAGTCAAAGGAGAACAGTGCTCAGAAATGCCAATAAGGGGTAGAAGTTTAAGGTACATATACCTCTGGCATCTTCCCTGCAGATCATTCAGGGCTGGCTGCATTCCTGTCAGGAAGCCACCTTCGTACCCCCCTCTGCTCCCTCCCTTGTCTTTTCAGGCCTGAGGTTAATAGCATAACCTCACTGCTGCTAGTCCCAAATTGTTGCACTATCTTTGTGATTTTTCCTATATCCTGCACAGATGCTTTATTATACTGTCTTCAAATTATTCAGTTGCATTTTGACATTCCTTTCCCTTTAAGATCCTGACAGATACACATGATAATAAATATTAATAGAACACATCTAATCTGACATGACTTTGGTAAAATATTCAATATGTTTATTATGGATATGCTTACAACCACACACAAATACAGCCATAAAGGTTATGTGTAGACTTCAGTTTTAAGATCTTGTCTCATTTATATAAATTTTTCATTTAATAGCTGACAGTCTCTCAAATGATACAGATACATATAATCTGAGCATGGATTATGTAAAAAATCAGTAATGGTTGCTGCTAAGAATAGAAAATGTATGTAGAAATATCTGTGAAATCATTGCCACTCAATTTTGTGAGTATATATTCATAAATGAGTTTAATAGAGGCAACAAATTGTGTAAATTATAACACTTCTAATAAGGGTATGACTCACAAAACTGGAGCTCAGTATTGTCAGGTTATCTATGTGATATGGATTAGTTTTGTGTTTTCAACCAAATCTCATCTTGAGTTGTAATTCCCAAGTGTCGAGGAAAAGGCCTCCTTGGAGGTGATTGGATCATGGGGGTGGTTGCCCCCATGCTGTTCGCAAGATATGGTGGTTTAAAAGTTACGGCACTTCTCCCACCTCTTTAATTCTCCTGCCCCCTTGTGAAGAAGGTGCTTCCTTCTCCTTTTCCTTCTGCCATAATTGTAAGTTTCCTGAAGCCTCCCCAGCCATACAGGACAGTGAGTCAATTAAACCTATTTTCTTTATAAATTACTCAGTCTCAGGTAGCTCTTTACAACAGTGTAAAAACAGACTAATACAGAAAATTAGTACCTGGAGTTTGGGGCAGTGCTATAAAGATACCTGAAAATGTGGAAGAGACTTTGGAACTGTGTATCAGGCAGAGATTGGAAACGTTTGGAGGGCTCAGAAGAAGACAGGAATATGGGGGAAAGTTTAGAACTTCCTAGAGTTTTGTTGAATGGTTTTGATCAAAATGCTGATAGTGACATGCACAGTGATGTCCAGGCTGAGGTGGTCTCAGATAAAGACGAGAAACTTATTGGAAACTGGGGTAAATGTCACTCTTTTTATGCTTTTGCAAAGAGACTGGTAGCATTTTCCCCTGCCCTAGTGATCTGAGGAACTTTGAACTTGAGAAAGATGATTTAGGGTATATGGTAAGAAGAAATTTCTAAGCAGTAAAGCATTGAAGATGTGCCCTGACTGTTTCTAAAATATATAGTCATATACATTCACAAAAAGATAATCTGATATGGGAATTTATGTTTAAAATTGAAGCAGATCATAAAAGTTTGGAAAATTTGCAGCCTGACCATGTATAGATAAGAAAAACCCATTTTCTCAGAATAAATTCAATCCAGTTGCAGAAATTTGAATAAGTAACAAAGAGCCAAAGGTTAATAGCCAAGACGATGTGGAAAATGTCTCCAGGGCATTTCAGAGATCTTGACCGCAGCCCCTGCCATCACAGGCCTGGAGCCCAGGTGGGGAAAATGGTTTCATGGGCCAGGCCCAGGGACCAGCTACTCTGTGACGCCTTGGAACATGGTGTCCTGCATCCCAGTCACTCCAGCTCCAGCTATGACTAAGAGGGACCAAGGTACAGCTAGGACTGTGGCTTCAGAGAGTGCAAGCCCCAAGCACTGTCAGCTTCCACATGGTGTTGAGCCTGTGGGTGCAGAGAAGACAAAAGTTGGGGGTTTGGGAACCTCCACCTAGATTTCAGAGGATGCATGAAAGTGCCTGAATGTCCAAGCAGAAGACTGCTGCAAGGACAGAGCCCTCATGGAGAACCTCTACTAGGGCAGTGCGGAGGGGAAATGTAGGGTGGGTGCCCTATCTGGGGCACTGCCTAGTGGAGCTATGAGAAGAGGAACACCATCCTCTAGATTGCAGAAAGGTAGATCCACTAACAGCTTGCACCAGGAACCTGGAAAAGCTGCAGGCACTCAACACCAGCCTACGAAAGCAGGCGCAGGGGCTGTACCCTGCAGAGCCACTGGTGTAGAGCCACCCAAGCCCTTGAGAGACCACCTCTTGGATCAGCATGCCCTGGATTTAAGACATGGTATCAAAGCACATTATTTTGGAGCTTTAAGATTTAGTGACTGCCCAGTTGGGTTTTGGAATTGCATGGGGCCTATAGCCCCTTTGTTTTGGCCAATTTCTCCCATTTGGAATGGGAGCATTTACCCAATGCCTGTACCTTCATTGTATCTTGGTAATAACTTGCTTTTTATTATACAGGCTCATAGGCAGAAGAGGCTTCCTTTGTCTCAGATGATTGGGCTTTTACTTTTGAGTTAATGCTGGAATGAGTTAAGACTTTGGGGGACTGTTGGGAAGGCATGATTGGTTTTCAAATTTGAAAAGACATGAGATTTGTGAGGGGCCAGAGGCAGAATGATATGGTTTGCCTCTGTGTCCCCAGCCATCACATCTCAAATTGTAATCCCCACATGTCAAAGGAAGGACCTTGTGGGAGGTGATTGGATCATGGGGGAGGTTTACTCCTTCCTGTTCTCGTGACAGTGAATAAATTGTCATGAGATCTGATGGTTTAAAAGTGTGGCACTTTCCCCACCACCCACCCCTGCCACCTTGTGAAGAAGGTGCTTGTTTCTCTTTTGCCTTCTGCCATGATTGTAAGTTTCCTGAGGTCTCCCCAGCAATGCAGAACTGTGAGTGAGTCAAGTAAACCTCCTTTATAAATTGCCCAGTCTCAGGTAGTTCTTTATAGCAGTGTGAAATGGACTAATATACTATGTCTTCATACACATAAAAATAGACATTTGTTTATGAATGTATTGACAAATATACAAATTATTTGCTTAATAATATTAGAGGAAATGATCTTAGGAAGGTTATTACTCAGGACAAAAGTGATATCAAATAGATGATATAAAAGATGAGCCATTTCTATAAAATTATTCAATGTATTAATTCTTTACAAAGAAAATTAGAATTTAGGTATTATTCATTTTTATATGAGAAAAGGTTTTATTTAGATTTTTAAAAACATTTGTTAAAGTTTATGTTTTACAATAATTTAGATTCACATACAGTGATATGGAAACATCTTATGTGTCCTTTACCTAATTTCTCCTGAAGGTAAAACATTGCTAAATTTATAGTGCCATATCACAGTACAATTTTGACATTGATAGAATGTACATCTCATTCTGATTTTTCCAGTTTAATTTAGCTAGTGCATATATGTGTGTGTGTACATATGCATCTGATTTTTAAAATTATAGTGTCAAGTGAAATAAGCCAGGCACAAAAAAGACAAATACTGAATATTATCCCTCATATTCAGAATCTAAAAAAGTTGATCTCATGGAAACAGGGAGTAGAATAGTGCTTACCAGAGGCTGGGGCTGTTGTGTGGGGGAAGAGGAGGAGGTGCTGGTCAAAGAATACAAAATGACAGTCAGATAGAAGAAATAAATTCAAAAGATCCATTTTACAGAATGACGACTATAGTTGTTGAGAATATATTGTAATCTTGATAAATACTAAAATAGTGGATGTTAAGTATTCTCACCACAAAAATAATAACTATGTGAGGATCACACATACTAATTAGTTGGATTTAACCAACCCACAATGTATATGTGTCTTAGGGCATCATGTTGTACACAGTAAGTACACATAATTTTATCTGTCCATTACAAATAAATAAATAAATAAATAAATAAATGTTTTAAAAAACAAAAAATAAAATTATTGATACATAGTTTTTATATCAGTTGAAAATTACTATCAGACTAAATTCAATGTAAAGATTTTAGCAATATAAGGCAATAGCCTATGTATAATATAGTATATATATTCTATATATTAAATATATATAAAAGATAATAGAATATATAGTAGCATATATGTTAGCTTATATGTAGTAGAAAAATAAACCCTGAATAAATAACACTTTATTTGAAAAAAATTAGTTTATTAAACAAGCATTTTTATTTAGTTTTCTTTTGAACATGCATATTACCATAATAAATGATTTTATTTGGTTAAACAGATTATTTCAGAATTTTCTTTTGAACAACCCAAAGTGAAGAAAATTATGAAAATTGGAGATAATTCTAAAGTTATCTTTGGAGATAATTGTAAGGAGACTTCTATATATGATATTAATGGGGAAGTGATCCACTACTCCTGCCCCTGACCACTACTGAAGGGAGTAACTGAAATTTACGAAGTAAAGGGGACCCCCAGGGACCCTGAAACTTGAAAAGGTGTTGATCTATGTGGCAGAATCTTCTACTTGAGGGAAGCAATAAAGAGGGGAATCTGCTGATATGTAGCAATTTCTCCTAAAACGATAGAGAGAAAATGTAGATACAGAAAACCTCACTAATAACACCCATATTGTGAGGAGTAAGGACTGGAGGAGGTGGTAAGCACAGTCCATATAAGGAGTGCTCTATTTTTCCTGGAAGGCTGAATGTAATGCAGCAGCAAGTAACCTAAAGCAGCAACAGCAACTACTTTGTCCTTGCTATGACGGTACCACCATCCTATTACAATGAATAGGAAGCTAGACACAGACACAACTTGTAACTGTTGTGGTGCCTGGGCCAAAAGACCCAAGATATGCAAAATGAGCTCCTATACAGTGCACACAATAAAAGATTCATCAAAGAACTTTTGTCAAACATTTTCTGATGAGACCACCTATAGCTCCAACTCTCTTCCAACTCCTTTTATTTTGGCACAACACTGAGGTAGTAATGCAAATTTATATTAACTGACCATTTAATCCAACATACATTGGGTAGAGTCTAATGGTAATGAGGTATACTGTGATGTTGGCAAAGAATCTCATATCTCTTTGCTTTGGGGCAGCTGTGACTTATAACATCTTTGTTTATTTAATGAGGAATGAATTTTACAACAAAAAACAATAAACAGCCTGGATCACCTAGAAAGCTGTCCATCATAAAATCCAGAAAATACTTTATTGAAGATGCAGTAAATAGAATTTTTTTAAAAAGATTACAAAACGGTTTTTGTTTGTGTGATTTTGCAAACAAAAGAGTTCTTCAATGGACTTAAAGAATATGTAGAGATAATAATAGAAAGTTCAAACATTAGGATGTGAGATAGTAGGATATAGGAATTAGGAATTAAAGAATTCATAGGTGAAAATCTTCAATGTAATCATAGTTTACTAAGTAATCCGTAGAAGTAGATGGTTTAAGTAGATTAGAAGTGAAGCTCATTAGAGTTGAAAGAAACCCAGAGACTCAGGTATGACTATTATAGGTTCTTGAGGTCACTGAAAATGCTGTAATAAGAATCAATGTCAAAGATAAATTGGAAGCCAGAAACTAGAGAGAGAAAACTGTAGGGCAGCAGAGAATAGCAACAGAAATGAGGAGGGGAGTAGGGCTAGAGATGATGACCCCTAAAAGTGTTTATATTTATGAATGAAGGGGAAGGCATAGATTAAATAGTCTGTCATGTACATAGTAATATGACTGACATATCATGAGTGTTGTATATATAACAATATTCTTATAAAGGAGAATATCAGGTGGTTTATTTTGCAGTGATGGATGGATGTAACCATTTCTTAAGGACATTAGAGTGACATATAGGGAAAGAATCACTTTTCCTCTATGTTTGCTGTATACTACTAATCATATATGTAATATGTAGTAATAGTAGTATAAGATATATGGTAGCACAGTAAATGTTAAGATGCATTATTATTAGTAGCAGTATTTAAAGGAAAACCAGAATATTAAGAAGTTTGAGAGATAATATATCTCATGTCCTGAATATTAGATTCCAAAAACCTAAAATATTACCTAATTTAATCTTTATAATAGCCACATTAGTTAGATATTATTATATCATTTTAAGGATATAAAAATTAAAGTTTACTTAATCTAGATCAAACTGAATCTAGATGTCATGCTTTTACTTTTGTATCATTTCATCTTATTTCTTTCATTGTTACTTTTACCATGACTGATTTATTTCGTAGATCAAATTGTATTTTATTTGTTCTCGTCAAAAATAATTCTTACACTTTAGTAGCTTATTTTACTGTTATGTCATGCTGTTTGACTTAAAAGAGAGAATATAGTAAAGGGATATTAAATGGAACTTTTAGTTAACCGAGACTGTAGGCCAAGTAAGCATACAATGTAAAATACTACTTTATAGAATCTCTGGTGATTGAAACTTCACCAATTTTTAGTGTTATTTTTTGTGTATGGAAGCAATTAGTATTTGATTTAATATAAATATTACCTTGCAATACATTTGATTTTCACTTGTTAAATTTTCAATTATATTAAAATTGTTTATATGAACCAACTATAAATTTTAATAATCTATTGGAATTTAGAGATTAAAAAATTGTGAAAAATTCTGTAAGATAGATCTACCTTCTTCAATTCATGATATAACTTCCCAAACTCTTATTAATAATAAGATTTTTCATCAAGTTTTAGTTATATCATGCTGCTAAAGCTAATATACCACATACTGATATGGTGAATAATAAATTCATAAATTAAATTTTGTTTTAAACTTAATGTTTCCATCTGTTTCTTATTGCAGTTCAGGAACAGGTTAAAAGTTCACACTGTTTTTTGCAACTTTTAACTTACAAAAATAACTTTTTATTTCAAATAAAATTGGAAACTTTTGCTGAAATGAATCCTGATAATTCAATGTAATCTTGTCTTAAATAATTAATGTAGTGTATCTCCTCTATCTGTCCCACTATCTTTAAGTACTTTGTGCATTTTGACATATTTGTATAATATTCCAACTATAGGCCTCGTTCACAACACTAAAATAAGCACATCAGGGTTATACACAAATGCATACAACACATCACAACCACTTCCATCAACTGCTTTATTAAGCAATTATTCATGGTGGTGTGTATACATATATAGGAATTTTAAGGGGGGTCTCTATAGATCCTCAAAAAGATGTAATTTTTTTTCCATCAGGTTTAAAGAAGATAGTATTTTTAGATACAAGTTTTCCTAACTTGGACATTTTTATGTTCATAATAATTCCTAAGCAGTAGAGCAGAAGTCATAAATATAATCGTTTAAAATGTTTCCAATTCATTAGAAAATGTTGTCACTTTATTAAAATGCATTGCCTAGGTATCAACAATCTCTCTCAATATTTGCTTCAGAGATATAAAATTTTTCTTTGCCTGCCTCCAGTTCTATAGTGAATTATAGTTATTCAGGAGCAATTCATTAAAAATAGCCTTCCTTCTGCTTGGTGTAACCAACTAATGCTTGACCCACAATCTTGAAAGAGGATTCTAACAACTATTGTCCTTCATCTTCTATTCATCATTGAATAATTATAGCTTTTGCATTTAATACTTTTCCAGAAAAAATATCAATCTTACATCAGACTTGCAGTCTACTAATGATTATATAGTAATTGCTAATCAGAAATAAAAGAGGAAATATCACTACAGACCTTAATGAAACAATTAAAAATTATATGCCAATAAATTAAACAACAAAGGTGAAATTCCTAGGAAAACCCAAATATCACAATAGACTAAGTAAGACATAGTATCTAAATTGTATGACCTAAAGTTGATTCTGATAGTTAAGGTTGTATGTGGTAAGTTCTAGAATAACCAATAAGAAAATAGCTCAAAGATATAGTAAAAATTCACTAAAGAAATTAAAATGTTACATTAGAAAATAGTCATTAATAAAAAATAATGCAGTTAAAGGGGAACAAGAGGAACAAAAGAGACACGACATATGTAAAAAACAAAAAGTTAAATGACAGATGTAACACAACTATGACAATAATAACTTCAAATGTGAATAGATTAAACAATCCTATCAAAAGGCAGTGATTTTCAGATTGAAATAAAAACAAATGTCCAACTATTAACTCTCTACTGGAGATAAAATTAAGATTCAAAGATACAAATAGATGAAATGTGAAGTAAATCTCAAAAGAATGAAAAGTGATAAATCATGCAAACACCATTCGTAAGAAAGGTAGAGTGGCTACATTAATGCATGACAAAATACACTTAAAAGAAAATAAAACAAAGTTATTAGAAATAAAGACATTTTATTATGGAAGAGTAAATACATCAGAATGGCTTAACAATTATAAGCACATATGCAACTAGCAACAGAGACCCCTAATATGATGAAGTAAAAATTGACAACTAAAGAGAGAAATAAACAAATTGACAATAATACATGGAGACTTCAGTATACCTTACTTTCAACAATATATAGAGCCAAGCAGGATATCAAAATTAAAATGAAATATGTATTACTAGAAACTAACTAGAGAAATAGGCATCTATAGAACACTCTGCTCAATAATAGTGGAATGTACATTCTTTTCAAGTTCTCAAAGAATAAAACATGCTTCAAAAAGACTATGTTAGGTCATTAAACAAACCTCAATTAACTTAAATTAATAAAAATAGTACAAAGTTTGTTCTGACTACAATGGGATGAAATTAGAAATAAATAACAAAATAAAGTTTGGGAAACTCAAAACTAGTAAAAATTAAAAACAGAAAAAACCTCACAATCCTAAATAACCAATGAATTTTAAAAAGTAAAAGAGAAATTTGAAAATACTTTGAGATTAATGTAAAGGAAGACACAACATACCAAAATTAAATGGGGTCTAACTAACATGGAGTTTAGACAGAAATTTAAAGATACAAATACCTGTATTTACGCAAAAGAAATCTCAAATCAATAACTTAAATTTCACCTTAAGATGTGGACAAAGAAGTGTAAGTTAAATCTAAAGAAAGCAGAGGGATGTAATAAAGATTAGAGAAGAAAATTAAATAGAGAATCAAAAAATAGTACAGAAAGCCACTAAAACCAAAAATCGACTCTTAGAAAAGATCAACAAGTAGGAGAATATTATGGAATGCATATATACAAAAGACTTGAAGAGATGGTTAATTAAAGATATCAAATGGCACTTAAGCATATGAGAGGACACTCAACATTATTGTTATTAGGGAATTGCAAATAAAACAATAATGAAATACTATTAAAGAGCTTTAGAATAGCTAAAATTAAAAGGAAATGATAATCCAACTGCTGGTAAGGCTATAAAGCAACAGGACCTCTCATCATTGCTAGTGGGAATGCAAAATGCTACAGCCTCTTTGGAAGACAGCATGGCAGTTTCTTATAAAGCTAAAAATAGTTACACCAAACAATCCAGCAGTTACACTCTTTGGTTTTTACACAACTGTTTGGAATATTTATGTTTACCCCAAAATCTACACACATGTTACAGTAATTTTACTCATAATTGCAAACAACTGGAAGCAATCAAGGTGTTATTTAATAAGTAAATAATGGGAACCATGTTTCTCACTGTTGGGGTAAGAGGTTACCGTAAGCAGGGTGGGTAGGCTAGAATGTCCATGTAGTAACAGATTAGAGTTAAAGACTCAATATGAACTAACATTTAGTTTTATATATGTATATATGTGTAAAATATAATGTTTTATTATATATAATAAATGTATTTATATACAATATAATATAAAATATATAATTATGTCATATATAATATGACATAATAATTATATACATAAAACATATATATAAAAATGTGTGTGTGTATATATGCTTACATATAGAAATAAATATGTGGGTAGGGTGGGTGTGAGGATATGAGTACATAGATTAGCAACAACCTTATTTCTCTGTGCTCCATCTCCTGAGACAGCATAGAAACAATAATATCACAGCAACAATGGATATATCTAGTGCCTAGATCTTGGTTTAGAATACTATTCTCCAGTAAAAGGAATCAGGACTCCTTCCAGGAATCTTTAATTCTAGGACTGAGACAGGAATTCTGCAAGTTGAGTCTAACATCTTTTACTGAAAGAAGTTAAGAGAGTGCTTAAAAAAAAAAAGCTTGGTTGTGTGTCACAGGGATCCAAGACCTAACTGAACGAGCATTCAATGGCTACAGATGGAACAATTTGAGAAAGAAAATACATAAGTAGTATTGGATTATAACCCAATATAGAAAATCAATACCTATGAATCAATGATGATATAAGTAAATAAATGAGGAAGCACATACAAATTTCCTATGTGAAAATTTTTTGAATACTTTATGTAGGTACTCCACCTTTAAGGAGGTGGAGCATAATTTCCCACTTTTTAAGTGTGAGCTGGTCATAATGAGTTTTGTCTCAAAAATACAATATGAAAAGGGAGAAATGAAAAGTTGACTTGGCAGTTGACTTTGCAGGGGAGCTGGTGATAAACACCAGCTTAAACTAAGTGATCAAGGTTGACATCAATAGGAATAAGTCATATTGATGGTATGCACCTTTGATATGATGTGATGACAATGACACTTGATCTCTGTGATATTCTTCTAAAAACATGAACTCTGTATAATCATGAGATAAACAGTCAGCAAACCCCAATTAGGGAACACTGTACAAAATACCTGACCAGTACTCCTTTGAACTGTCAAGATCATTGTCTTATTTCATTCTTGCGCTGCCAATAAAGACAAACCTGGTACTTGGTAATTTATAAAGGAAAGAGATTTAATTGACTTATAGTTCAGCACAGCTATAGAGACCTCAGGAAACTTAAAATTATGGTGGAAGGGGAAGAAAACACGTCCTTCTTCACATTGTGGCTGCAAAAAGAATGAGTGCCCAGTGAAGGGGGAGGCCCCTTATAAAACCATCAGATCTTGTAAGAACTCACTCACTGTCATGAGAACAGGATGATGGAAACTGACCCCATGATTCAATTATTTCTACTTGGTCCTGCCCACAACAAGTGGGGATTCTGGGAACTACACTTCAAGATGAGATTTGGGTGGGGACATAGTGAAATCATATCAATCATCAAAAACAAGAAAAGTCTGACAAATTGTCACACCCAAGAGGAGCCTAGGGAGACATGACTAATAAATGCATTATGACTTCCTGGATGGGATTCTAGGATAGAAAAAGTAATGATAAAATCTGATTAAAGTATGAATTTTTCATAAATTCTAACAAATATAACATTCTAATGAAAGATAATAATAATGGATTCTGGGTGTGAGGTATACAGGAAGTCTGTATACTATTTTCACAATAATTCTAAAACCTCTAAAATAAAGTTTACTTAAAACGTTATTTATTTAAAAGAAATGTTTACTCAAAAGACCAATAGTTCCTAATTTTGTTTCACATTCACCAAGCTTACCCTTAAACATTTATAAAGACTGAAAACTCTTGTAAAATCTGGCAATCCCATAGCCAGAATCCTGGAGCAATTGCTAAGACAGGACTGATAGATCCAAACAGAAATGCCACAATCTTGAAACTTACTATGATACAACCCCAAAATATATGCTTCCTTCCTCAAATGTTTATTATTTTACCAAATCTGCTTCCCACCCTTACATTTACCCTTAACTCTTCCTGCATCCTAAGTTCAAGTTCTGAGAACAGATCACTTTACTCTGAGGCTGGTGCTTCTTGAGAACGCCAAAGTGCGCCTTTGCTTTTATCCTCTTATCCCACGTTTACTCAGGAAATGTAGCTATCAGAAAACAAAACTTGGATATTAATAATTAGTTGCATTATGATAAATATGTTTCTTTATTTTAAAGGTTTTAGGTAATGGAAGAGACCTACAGTACCCTAAAAGAATACTGGAATCTGAAAATATTCCAAAAATCAGGTCAGACTGCCAGAAATCCTGAATTTGCTAATAGGAGGTAATAAAGTTGTTCTCAGTAAAAGCCCACTCTAAACTGGAAATGGCGGAATAAACCAATGTCAGTTCATCTGCTCTTAATTCTAGGTCTCTGAAAGAGATTTGAGTGCTTCAGAAGGTCTTCAAAGTCAATTCATACCCTTGCCAGCTGTCAAACCCGAGTGAATTCTGCCAAATAAGAAAAAAGTAAAGAGAAAATATAAATAGGCCATTAAAAACTGAAGCAGTGGGAAACCAAAAAATACCTTAAAGTTTTAATACAAAAGCAGACTTCTAAAAACTCCTCACTATAGCATCAAGTAGAAAATTCATGGCACCGTTTCTATCCTCAACAGAATGCAAAAAGGTGTGACTTATCGAACAGCAGAAAGCTCAAAGAGGAGCATGAGATGAGATGACAAATTAACTGTTAGAAGTAAAAGGCAGAGCAGAGAGGATGAGAGTAGTCATATAAGAAAGAATTGCAAGAAAATTATAAATGCACTAATAAAATTAAGGCATTTAAGACAAATATAAATGTTAGGTCATAAATTTTCTTTGTTAAAACTGTAGCTCAAACTGTGGGCTATAAGAATCAACAATATTTATTGAGAATATTTTGAGAGATTTTTGTCACAGTGTCTTTTAGGAAAAAAAATAGCAGTAATAGCAATGAACAGAAATATTGAGTCAAATATGGAAGATAAATAACAAACTTACAAATGTTTATTACAAAGGCAATCCAGATGAAGTATTATAAAACTCAGCTTAGGCCGGGAGCTTTGGCTCACGCCTGTAATCCCAGCACTTTGGGAGGCCGAGGCGGGTGGATTACATGAGGTCAGGAGTTCAAGACCAGCCTGTCCAACATGATGAAACCCTATCTCTACTAAAAATACAAAAATCAGCAAGACATGGTGGCACGTTCCTGTACTCCCAGCTACTCAGGAGGCTGAGGCAGGAGAATTGCTTGAACCTGGGAGGTGGAGGCAGCAGTGAGCTGAGATGGCACCACTGCACTCCAGCCTGGTAATAGCACAAGACTACATCAAAAACAAACAAACAAAACAACTCAGTTTAGGGCAATGTATGATTTACCACTCCTCATTATAAAATGGAATTTTCTGTCTGTCTGCCAGAAGCTTTCTTCTTGAATTTTACTTAGGCTTTTTATTATTTATCCTTTATAAAATGTAACTCCTTACTTCAAGGCTATATTTGATACAATGGCTTTTTTTACACATTTACTGTCAGAATATATGTTCACTTGTACATTAACCATAGATATTTGCACATGTTTATCATACTGATAATTTTGACGTCATAAGTATGGGTTTTCTGATTGTATTTTATTAACCCACCAATTCTAAAATGTATAGACTCAGAGTTAGCAACACCAGCTCTGAGCTTTTCCCATAGAATCTATTTGTGCTAGAAAAAAATGGGAGACTATAGCAAAATTATTTTACAAATTAAATACAGGAAATCAATTTTTTTCTCATGAGAGTAGAAGTCATAAAATAACAAAAATGAATGAGTTTTGTGGAGGGAAAGATAAAAATAATTCAAAATAAATGGGTACATAAATTAGAATTAAGAAAGAATTCATGTACAATATTGAAAATGCAGATTTAAAAATATTTGAATACTCCTTAATAAAACCTGAAAGCTAGTGGAATTGAAGCCATATATTAGGCATTACTTTTATTTATATAAAGAACATTTATGTGCATGTGTGACAAGAGCTTATAATGTTTGCATCAATGTACCTGAACTTATAATAAAAATTCTCCAGACATTTTAAAAAATGAAATTACCTTATGTTTTAATTCTAAAATTGATACATATTAACGACAAATCAACAGTAGAGAAACTTATAAAGAGTAAAATTTTATCACAAAAATATCCGTTGTTAACCCTGTAATGCCTGTATACTTATGTCTTGTACTATGTACACCCTAACACATAGTAACATATTCCCAAATTAGAATAATAGTTAACATACTCCTCTGGTTATGGAAACCTAAATTTTTAAATTAGCAATGCATCATGAACATGTTTCTAATTTAATAATTAATAGAATTAGTATCACCATGTTTCATGGTCCCATACTGTCAGATTATAGAGTTTTCTGAATTTTTGACATTTTAAACAATATTCTACTTTGGAGAGTATGTTAAAATGTACAGAATGAGTCTAACTGGTGCTGAAGAAGAGTGGGTAAGGTATGTGTACATTTATTATAAGTTTTATGGAATGTAGAATTAAGATATTGAAAAATTTGAAAAAAAATAGGTTTCACTTGAAGAGTGAGGCATCTCTCTACTGTAAAACTCAACAATGCCAAAAGGTTAAAACTCATTTATTTTAATCCTAGGTGTAATTTTTCTGTAATTTATTTATATGTAGGCATACCATTTTTTCATGAATTTTCTTATCATTTTGAGATAAATTTTGATATGATTTTACTAATGTGAATTTACTCGAGTACATCATTTTTGGCTGGCTATGTATTTCTGCAGTGTGGCAATAACTAGCCACAATCTCCCTGCTATAATTTCTCAAAATGATCAATTAGACTTTAATAAGAAAATACTAAAAACAGATATAGTAGTTCTATGTGACTTAACCATGCAAAATTATTTATATTTCTCAGATTTAGTAAAAATAATAAGATGTGTTAGGTTACAATTATTTTAAAATTTGCTTCTTAAGGAGGCATTATATTTTGAAGTAATTATAATCATTTTTACAAAATAACTGACAAGGCATTCTTTTATCTTGCTTCATAAAAAATGCAGGGGTTGTTCTGTAATGTACTTTCGAGAATTACAGCCAAGAGTGCAGTGAAACTGAAGTGATTTTTAAGTTCTTCAGGATTTCAGTTTTGAAATTAAAGATGCCAAACCTGACATTTTTGTACTGCATTAAGCTGTTAAGTAATCATAATGCATTTTTAACTTTTTAGGTTAATATCGGTTTTTAATTATGGAATTCAGAATTAATGCTAAATTGCTCCAGCTGCAATACCAAATTTCCAATTTCACCTATACAAACCTATAACAAGTTATCAAGAAATAAAGAATGTGACTACATAGTTCACAAACTTTAAGATACATGTTTTTATTCCATTTGCATAACTTGACTCACTATATGAGTCTGGTTTTATTGCTACAGAGGTAGTTTATTAATAGAACAACGCTTGTGTTTCAAAAAACTAATAAATATTGATAGGCATACACTGGCACAAACATTTTCAGTAGTTTGTATTTAGTTAAAAATTTCATCTCTGCAATAAAGTTCATCAATCTATGTGGAAGGTTGATGTGTCTTAAACTCAGGTTTATAAATGCTTGTCACACCAATAAAGTTCAGTCATTTAAGTATTTTGTAATTAGGTAAAGGTTAAATTCAAGCTTGGTTAATAAAATCCTTAGGCAAATAAATCATGTTAAATAATTCACAATAATGTTGCATAGTTTTAAAAAGTCTCTAATATGTAAAACAAATAAGAATTGTAAACATCTATGCGTATTGTAGAAATTGCCAATATTAATTGAGGGTTATGATTTTATCTGTATTTTGACATTTGTAAAATTTTAATCTTGTAGTTGAAATACATTCATATTTACCAAGAGTAAACATGTTTGTAGTGTGTAGATATGTAAACTGTTAGTTATAAAGTAAAATCTTCAAAATAGTTTGAGATAAGAATACTCCTGAGCATACAAATTCAGAGAGAGATTCATACTAGTAATATCAATGAATTTTTTTTAAATTTATAGAACTTACATTGATTATTTAAACAATTAATTATTTAGTAGCCACATAATATTCTTCTTTTGTATTATTGAAGTAACATATTGCTATGCATAAGAAATATTAGTTAAATTTCATACGTTTAAGGAACAAATAGTTGAAATGGGAAGATGAGGACATTCACAGAATCATCTTAAAATTCATTTTATTTGGCTAATGTAATATGTATTTGAACATGTCTCAAAAGACAATAAAACCAACAGTTGAAGGGATTTCTGTTGTTTCATGTTTATACCATAGGTCTATATCTGAAAATAATAGTCCATAAGTATATGTATATTCTAAAGAGAATGCCAGCCCGGTGTCGTGGCTCATGCCTGTAATCACAGCACCTTGGGAGGCTGAGGAGAGCAGATCACCTGAGGTCAGGAGTTCGAGACCAGTCTGGCCAACATGATGAAATCCCATCTCTACTAAAAATACAAAATTAGCCGGGTGTGGTGGCTTGTGCCTATAATCCCAGCTACTTGAGAGGCTGAGGCAGAAGAATCACTTGAACCCAGGAGGTGGAGGTTGCAGTGAGTTAAGATCACACCATTGCACTCCAGCCTGGGCAAAAAGAGTGAAACTCCATCTCAGAAAAAAAGAATGCCAAGAAAATATACTACTACTATACTACATGTAACCATTTGGGTCTAATATACATAAGGATTAAAAATAAGATACAATAATTCCATGTTTATAAATGTTATAAACAGGAAAATGTAAATTATGTTATTAAAAATTAAAAATTTGTAATAAGAAGTTGTGAAAAGTAGTTAAAGAAAGCCCAAATCATCACGAAGATCAGGACAGTGGTAAGCTTTGTGGGGAGGAAGCTATTGCATTGGTAAGGTTGTGATAGTAATTTCCTGACCTGGGGGATTATTACATGGTTTTCATTTTATAATATTAGTGAAACTGTGCAATTAGATTCTATATATTTTCTATATGTACAGTATTTATACACTATAAAATAAAAAGAAAAACTATCTTCTTGGTGTTTTGAACAAAAGATTAGATGAAATGCACAAGCAAGGCAGCCAAAGCAGAGATTTATTTTAAATGAGAGTACACACCATATGGTGGGAGTGCATTCCAGCAAGGGGCTCAATAGCGTGAGTTACAGAATTTCTGGGGCTTAAATACCTACCCAGGAAAGAATTCCGAGGATGAGCCCATGGTGATAGCAATATTTCATTGAGTGGTACTGCTCCTTGAAGAACAGAGCTGACTCATAGGCAATGTGCCCAATATCTGCAAAGTATGAGCTCTTAGCAACTGTATTCATATTCACATAAACACTTTCAACTGCATGCAAATTAAGGGGCAGGACAATGTAAATCGAGGGGTGGTTTATTTAGAACTTTCCAGGAAAGTTACCCTCGTAGGATCCTGAGAGCAGTTAGCTATGAGGAATAAGAAGAAACTTCCTTGCTGAATTCATCATATTCTATGTTCTCTTACAGAATAGAAAATGTTAGCGGACAAAGAAGTTGGTAGGGAGATATTTAGATAGTGGTGACTTCCTGGTTATTGCCATGGAAGGAGGTTGTAATTTCTGGTCGCTGCTATAGAATTTGTAAACTGTCATGGAGCTAGTGGGAGGGTCTTATGGTAATGAGTAATAAGGACAGCTAGCGAGGGGTTTTGTTTGTTTTTTTGTTTTTTAACCATCTGCTATTTCCTGCGTGTCTCTTCACTTTATGACCAGAAAACAAATCCTGTGAATTTCCTGCCTCAATACTATCAGCTACTCTGCTTGAAGACTAGTATGCTAAACACTGAACTTTCATGGCTGCTCTCCACTAACCTGAACACTTCTGTTCCACAAGTTGACTATGTTCCAAAGTTAGCTATGTTTGTTTATAGAGTAAGAGGTATTTTTTAAAAAAATTATTCTTGTTAATACAAGTATATAGTTTAATTAGCTATTATGTAAAAAAGTAAAATATGCCCATGAAAAGAAAGAATGATTTTTATAAAAGTTCAGTGAAATGTTCCAAAAAAAAGATTTGTATAAAAACTTAGAGCATTAATTTTAGGAAACGGTTAAGGAGAGCATCCATGAAAATCTAGATGATTCCTCTACACTTTGCAAGTATCTTTCATTTAACGTTATATTTTAAATATCAAACTCTACGTTATAGGATATGTATTATGATTGCATTTTATATGGGGAAATGATATGGGATTCTAATCAGCAAAATCAAAGAAAAAACTTAGCCATGATGATAGCCATTACATTTTTGTTTTCAAATAAAGGCTTGGTTTTTGAAAAAGACATGATATCCTATTATAATTAATGAATCAGTATGTGGCTTCAGTGTGGTTTCAAAGTTTTATGCGTGTGTGTGTGTGTATGCTTGTAAAATTAAAAGTTTTTATTTCCAAGTATAAGTTAGTTTTTCATTTATCCAACTGAAGACTGCTTCTGATTCAATAACTTACCAGGATTTTTATTGGATTTCCATTACTGAATCAATCATAAAAACAAACAATTGTGTGTTGTTCTTTTGTCCTTAGATTTTTTTTTACACAATGGATATTTTTTCCACTTTGCTCTTTAATTTTTTTGAGAATAGGATCTTTATTGAATGAACAGTAATATATTTAATGTAAACACTATGTTTTTAAAAGTAATTTCTCCATATTTGGATATTTAAACCTCTAGTTCTGAATTTCCTCTTGGCATTTTCTTTACCTTTGAGGATGAAGTGTCTCTTGAGTTTTTGGGGCAGATTTTAGCCTCTTCATCATCTTTGCATGTTCTAGCTATAAGAAGGAAGTGGTCAACAGGTTCTGAATTAACTTTTCTTGTTCCTGGGAGAATATCCAGTCTTGCTTCATGTGGCATAAATAAGCAAATATTGATCACTGCCTATGTTTGCCAAGCACTCTTCTAGAAACTGATCCCTTGAAAACATATCTTTTGAGGAATATATCGTTCTTTAAAAATGTGGCTAAGTTACCATCTCTGTGAACTCAGTCCAGAAAGGCACTCACAAGAGAGAAGAGAGTGGTTGTGAGCTGACAGACTTAATGAAATGTGTTTAACTTAGAAGTAAATTTGTCTCTGTTTTTACTTGTAAAATTATCTATAAATTCCCTCATATGTTCCTTTTTACATTTTATGATTTTTTTGTTGGTTTTTAAAATATATATTATTTAATTAGCATTATTTTAGTATGGAATTCCAGGTATAAATATAAGATTATTTTCACAATACTTAACCAATTATTCCTGTGCCAGCTATCAAATAACCCACACTTTCCTTATATATATGAACTGACATATTTATCATCTGTAGGTCTGCTTTTAGGTTTTCTATTCTGCATTGTTCTCTGCCTGACTATTCCTACATCTGTATTAAAATATTTCAATGAATGTTGTGTGTTAAAACACAAGAATTCATGTTTATTCTAAAAAATAATTAGGATTACATATTAGTTACCCCAAATAATAGTCATTATTATGATTTTATTATAATCACATTAATAGAGCAAATTAATTTGAAAGCATTGCCATTTTTGTGATATGTGATCATCACATAAACATACTTAATATGTTTTTACTTCATTCCGTTTTTCTTCTGTATATTGGAGTAAAATTTTAAGTATTTCTTCTTTGGTTCTTATCTATATCTTGCTAATGTTTTTATATATTAAAATCATTAGAATACATTTATTTTTACTGAAGTAATAAATAAAACTGTTGACATCTAAAGATTTATGTTTACAATGCCTTGTAATTAACCTTTCTGCTCAAATTTCATTCTTTCTCAAGGTATCAGAGCATAATGGAGACAATAATATTGTTGCTTACTATAGATTCTTTAGTTTCCTTACTTCCTTGTCTCTTTATTTTTACTCTGTGATTTTGGCTGAAGTTTCAAAAACAGTATGAAATAATACTGTTGTAAAAATGCGTATTAGTCTATTCTTACATTGTTATGAAGAACTACCCGAGACTGCGTAATTTATGAAGAAAAGAGGTTTAATTGACTCACAGTTCTGCAGGCAGTACAGGGGGCATGGGTAGGGAGGCCTCATCAAACTTATAATGATGGTGGAAGGGCAAAAGGGAAGTAAGCACACGGTGGCAGGAGAGAAAGAGCAAAGGGGAAAGTGCTACACACTTTTCAACAACTAGATCTCATGAGAACTCAGTCGCCATAGGGAGAACAGCAGGGGGGAAATCCGTCCCCATGATCCATCCAGTCACCTCCCACAAGGTTCCTCTCCCAACAATGGGAATTACAATTCCACACGCAATTTGTATGGGGACACAGAGCCAAACCATATCAACATGCATAATTTTCTAATTGCTGATATCCATGGAAATATCTCTACTTGAAGAATGGCAAATTATTTTTTAATTACAATGCCAAATCTAATCAATTAATAGTAGTTACTCTGGTAAATGTGTTGTGAAGGTTTCTAAAGTGAGATCTAAGCTAAACAGAAAATAATAGCATGGTTAGTTAACAATGTCTGTCACATATATGGAGGTAAAGAAGAAATAAAGTAACACCTATTTGCCATCCCTGTTTTAATATTTAATATTAATGATACAATATTTTGGAAGAAAGTTTTAAATAGATTCATTAAAAACTCTGAAATGTTCCAAATATTTCCAATTTTAAATAATGTATGCTAAAATTTTTTTGATAGAATAAGAAAGAAAAGTTCTTTATGTTCAAGAAATCACATCACAATGTTAACATTACCCTTTTACACAGTATAGCCAAGGGTGATGATCTGAGAGCAACTCAAAGCAAATCTTTGACCTAATGACCTGGCTCATCCAGGCTTGTGCCTCTGAGGTTCAAAATAGCCAGTGGAAGTAAGAAGGATTATTCATGTTTGAATTTTACTTTAATCCTGAAAATGTTCACCACCATAGAGAAAATGATATACAGTCATGCATCACTTAACACTGGGGACATATTCTGAGAAACATATTGTGAGGCAGTTTTTTCGTTATTCAAACATCATACAGTATATGTAAATAAACCCAGATGATATAACCTACTACACACCTAGGCTATATATTATAGCCTGTTTTCCCAGGTTACAAACCTGTATAGCATGTTTCTGTACAGAATTCTGTAGGTAGTCATAACACAATGCCAAATTATACAGTAAAACTACAGTATAAAAGATAAAAAATGGTACACTTCTATAGGGCACATACATACATGAAGTTTGCAAGACTGAAAGTTGTTCTGGGTAAGTCATTGAGTGGGTGGTAAATGAAAGTGAAGGTCGAGGGCATGAGTGTACTAGTCGAGACTTTATAAGCACTACTCTATAAAAAACATTTCTTTCTTCACTAATATATTAACCTTTACTTATTGTAACTTTTTTCACTTTATAAGCTTTTTAATTTTTTTTAGCTTCTTGACCCTTTTGAAATAACACTTAGCTTAAAACACACACACATTTTATAGCTCTTTACAAATATTCTCTGCCTAGGCTCAGTGGCTCATGCCTACAATTTCAGCACTTTGGGACGCCAAAGTGGGAGGATAGCTTGAGGCCAGGAGTTGAAAACCAGCCTGGGCAACAGAGTGAAATCTCATCTCCACAAAAAAATTTTAAGTATTAGCCAAGCACGGTGGTGTTGTGTGTCTGTAGTTTTAGCTGCTCGAAAGGCTGAGGCAGAAGATTGCTTGAGCTCAGGAGTTTGAGTCTGCAGTGAACCATGATGGCCCCACTGCACTGCAGAGTAGGTGACAGAGCAAGACTCTGTCTCTAAAAAGAAAAGAAAAGGAATCTATATACATATACATATATGTGTGTATGTATATACATATACATATATGCATATATATACATATATGCATATATAAATATACATATATATCTGTGTGTATATATACACATTATATATATATATATATATATACATGTATAAATATGTGTGTGTATATATAAATATATATATTCCACAGCTGAGTGAAATATCATCACTATGAGGCACATAACTGTATAATACCTAGGTTGATTTAGGGTCAGGGAAGGGTGTTGATGTAACTTCAAAAATAAAATATAAATTCAGGAACTTCTGTTTATCATCTCAGCAGATAAGAAGTGAGAAAAAAAAACATATTATCTATTTTTGTATAACCAGCTACCCTTGAGCTTAGTGGCTTAATATATCATTCATTTCATGATCTATCAGGGTTCTGTTGTTTGACAGGATCACTTTGGTCAGTTCTTTTGGTGGCCTCACTTGAAGTCTTTTAAACAGTTGCTTATAGACTTCAGCTGGTGATGTCGTTACTTGGGGCTCAAATATGATGCTGAAATGTTTGAGTCTCTCCTCCTAGTTATATAATTGCGGTACCTCTCCCTTTCACATGTTATTTGCATGGGCCTTTGCACATGGTCTCTCTAACAGGGTAGCTAGGCTTTGCATATGGACGGTTAAGTTTCCAAAATCAAAAGACCCAAGACAGATGAAAGAGAAGCTGCTAGTTGCCTTAAAGGTAAAGATTTTGTAGTCAGACAGGGTGCGACCATCTTCCAGCTGCTTTCCAGCAAAGATCAGCCTCTGCTGGTCGGGAGGGATGCCTTCCAACATCCAGAATGAGTCCACCCTGCACCTGGTGCTCCGCCTCAGAGGTGGGATGCAGATCTTCGTGAAGACCCTGACTGGCAAGACCATCACCCTCGAGGTCGAGCCCAGTGACACCATCGAGAATGTCAAGGCAAAGGTCCAAGACAAGGAAGGCATTCCTCCTGACCAGCAGAGGTTGATCTTTGCTGGAAAGCAGCTGGAAGATGGGCGCACCCTGTCTGACTACAACATCCAGAAGGAGTCCACCCTGCACCT
>NC_045447.1:35537919-35555006 GCF_002776525.5 Piliocolobus tephrosceles | reverse complement strand
CAGATCTTCGTGAAGACCCTGACTGGCAAGACCATCACCCTCGAGGTCGAGCCCAGTGACACCATCGAGAATGTCAAGGCAAAGATTCAGGACAAGGAAGGCATCCCTCCTGACCAGCAGAGGTTGATCTTTGCTGGGAAACAGCTGGAAGATGGACGCACCCTGTCTGACTACAACATCCAGAAAGAGTCCACTCTGCACTTGGTCCTGCGCTTGAGGGGGGGTGTCTTAAGTTTCCCCTTTTAAGGTTTCAACAAATTTCACTGCACTTTTCTTTCAATAAAGTTGTTGCATTCAAAAAAAAAAAAAAAAGTAAAGATTTTAAAGTCCTCTTAAAAGGCATTGTGCCAATTCCACCATATTCTATGGGTCATTGCAAGCCACAGATCATCTTTAGAGATTAGCTACCACAGTTTACCTTCTAGTCCCCAGATATTTGTTACCTGCTCACATAAAAAATATTCAGAACCAGGAACCCCACATGCCTCATTCTACTGTGGCATCAGGCTCAGTCAAGAAGCTCAGAACATCTTCATTTATTTACTTTAATTTTATTAATATAGTTTTTAATTGACAAATCATAATTGTATACATTTATGGGGTACGATGTGATGCTTTGTTATATGTATACAATGTGAAATGATTCAATCAAGCTAATTAATATATCCATCACCTTATTATTTTTTATGATGGGACATTTGAAATTTACTCTCTTAGTTATTTTGAAAAATACGATACAGTCTTATCGACTATAGTCACCACGTGCAATGGACCTCAAAACTTATTTTTCCTGTCTAACAAACTTTGTACCCTTTGACCAACTCCACATTCCTTTTTTTCCCTCCACCTCCAGCCTCGGGTAACTCTCATTCTAATTTCTACTTCTGTGAGTTCAACATTTTAAATTCCACGTATAAGTGAGATAACATAATATTTGTCTTTCTGTGCCTGGCTTATTTCACTTGGCATAATGTTTTCCAGTTTTATCCATGTTGTCATAAATGACAGGAGTTCCTTCCTTTTTAAGGATGAATAGTGTGTGTGTGTGTGTGTGTGTGTGTGTGTGTATGTGTGTGTATATATATATCTTCTCTTCCATTCATCTGTTGATGGATACTTAGGTTGTTTTGCAGTTCTATGCATGTTGTCATAAATGACAGGAGTTCCTTTTTAAGGATGAATAGTGTGTGTGTGTGTATGTATGTGTGTGTGTATATATATATATCTTTATCCATTTGTCTGTTGATGGACACTTAGGTTGATTCTATATCTCATGACTAATGCTTTAATGAACATAGAATTGCACATATACTTTCAACATACTGATTTCATATGTACCCAAAAATGGGATTGCTAGATCATGTAGTAGTTCTAACTTTATCCTTTTGAGAAACCTTCGTATTGTTTTCCATAATGGCTGTAGTAATTTACATTTTCAACCAACAGTAGTACATCTTTATTTAAATGAGTTCAAAGTGTAAATGAGGTTTCCTGGGTAGTTAGAGTTCCTCCTGACCTGAAGACTTATGAACTAGAATGACAAGTTATCTGTCCCCTGCATATACAACATAAAATTATGAAACAAGTACAGGAGAACTGAATAAACAATAACAACAACAAATGAGATGTAAAAATGAGAGGAATATAGCAGATCCTGGTCCACTGCAATGCTAAAATCCAGCCAGGTTGACAGGTGCCACTGTTCCATCCACTGGTCTCCAGTTTTATTCCCTGGTTCTCCTCAACAAGGCTCTGCCTCCTGGGCTCTAAACTCTTCCATTTTCTGTTAAAAAAAAAAAAAAAAAGGTGCATTTAGTTTCCAAGGCTGGTTCCTGCCTGTAGGAAGTTGAAGGCTCAAAGATTTCTCTGCATTCCCCTTATTTTCAAGCTCTATACATTTCTTCGAAGTATTTCAAACTTTCTGTGTATCAAAATATAATTCACTTTGTTAAAGAGAAGCCATGCCCAACAATCTATCTGAGAGAAGTCTCTCTACCTTGAGCTAAGGGTCAAGTTGCTAAGGGATAGCACTTTAAAGACTTTTAGAAGCTCTTTTATATAGAAGAGAGGGTCTAAGGCCATGCTCATAAAATTCTTTGAAAAATTTGTGTCTAGCTGAGAGGATTTATGAACGTGCACCATCTTAAATCTTTCTGAAGTCTTACAAAAGAGCACTACAGCCACACCTTTGGGATATTAACCCTGATGCCATATCTTACTGGAAGAGCTATGACTTTGATATTTTGCCTTAGATTATTTCTTTTGTTGAGATATGTGTGAAATAGTTTTATTCTCAAATCCATCTGGTCCTTACATGGAAATGTATTTTCTAGATTCTACTGAAAGCTGAAGTGTTTCTTATTAGTTTATTTCCCTATATCAGGTGACAGGCAGGTGATAGCTAGATACCTCATAGAAACTAGTTGGCACTTTCAAAATTCTGCCTGGATATTTTCTTACCCAAATTCTTAATTCAATTGGGTATTTTTTTTTTTTAATTTTCCACATTATTATAGGTATTAACACTTTTTTCCAGCTTGGAAGCAATGGGGAAGTGATATGGGAAGTGCTGATCAGGAAGATCAGCAACCCATAGAGGACAATTCACTTAGCAGAAGACATTGAATGTCTTCATTCAAAGAGCACTTCTGAACCTTTTCACATCTAGAGAAAGAGTTGCCTGTGCTAGCAAAGGAGGGTCAACACAATGGAAGGGTTCAGAGTCCTAAGCTTGAAATATTATCAACACATAGAAATGATAGTTACTGAAAGAGATAAATACCCCCAATACACTGACTTGATCATTACACACTCTATGCATGTAAAAAATACACACACTCCATAAATACATAAAACATTATATATCAATGAAATAAAATAATGTATCTTAAAAATTGCCCAAATGACTGTATCATAGCAAGCTTCAGGGGCTTCTTCCCAGTCAATACCTTAGCTTGTACATTATCCTCTGTAAGATTATGAATATAATTTGTGGGATAATTCAATGATCTGTAGAAGTTTATAGCTGGAGTTTGTATTTAGTTTTTAGAAAGTCAGTTCTGTTGCTATAGCAGACAATGGTTTCTTTCAGGGCAGTTATAGAAGCTTTTTTATCCTTACCAAAGTCTGAGGATAATTAAAAATCTTATACTTTCATTTAATTTCTCCAAGTTCTTCAATGTACCTAATTGGAAGTAATCTATTATATGCCATATATTCAATTATGTCATTTTCACTACTGTAGCCTTTTTTTTGGTCACCTAATTCTATAGGCAGTTGCAACCTCTTCATAGTGTAAGCCTCCATAATTTCACATCCGAGCATTTGGACATGTGCTTTGCGTTGCTGTTGGCCACAATGCACAAAAGTTGGTAAGAAAAACTGAACATGGCATAGGCAAAAACTAGGACAAACTGGAAACTACTGGCACATCTAATTGCCTCTAAAAGTGATACATTCCAAGTCTAGTGTCTATTATTTTATTTACACATCTCAAATCTCACACAACTTTCTTCCTGTTTCTTTTCCTCTTTCTTTGTTTTTGGTTAATAGTAACTTAGAACAAAGGAGAAAGAACAGAGATTATCAGAAATGCAGTTTCAGCTGAGATTAATATGCTTCAAAACCACTGCAGTGGATCCATTTAGAAAGGTACTAGCTGAGCCAAGTTGTCACAGACAAGACTGTCACACTTTTATGAGTTTGTTTGTTTGTTTGTTTGTTTGTTTGTTTGTTTTGAGAGGGAGTTTTGCCCTTGTTGCCCAGGCTGGAGTGCAATGGTGCCATCTCAGCTCACCAAACCCTCTACCTCCCTGATTCAAGTGATTCTCCTGCCTAAGCCTCCTGAGTAGCTGGGAATGCAGGCATGTGCCACCACGCTCAGCTAACTTTGTATTTTTAGTAGAGACGGGGTTTCTCTGTATTGGTCAGGCTGGTCTTGAGCTCCTGACCTCAGGTGATCCGCCCGCCTTGGCCTCCCAAAGTGCTGGGATTACAGGAGTGAACCACCACGCCTGGACTTTATGAGCCTTTTAGGTCCTCAATGTTTGTTAAAATGTATCAACCTTGTTTTCACATTATCATAAAATTTCTTTTAAACAAAATAAACAAAAAATATCCATAGTTATTTTCAGGATGTTAAAGAATTAGAAAGATTAAAAGGAAAAAGCTGTTACCATTCAGGTGACAGGCTTGGAAGACATGGAATCAATAATTTGAGAAATGGAGGTGATAAACATTATGGATGGAATCTACAGCAAAGTTAGACAGGATGATAAGGAGGTGCTGGGATTTGAGTGTGAAGCCCCGAGACATGGCAGTACCATAAATGAAGAGGTTTTGTGGTCTGTGGCAATAACGGTGGTGGGGGGGGGGGGGTGTATGTGTGTGTTGGTGAGTGTGTGTGTCTAGTATGCAATAAGAAACTGTTCCTTGAATCGTTCTTGAATTTGAGTCTTTGTAGTGTGTCAATGAGAGATTAAATAAAAGAGTGCTTTGTACATAGTCTAATATAGAATCTATTCGTGCCAACAACTTATTAAATTTTAAGCCTTGGGTTTAAAAAAAATAGTTTTATGTTATTTTTGAGGTTTGCAATTCTATGAAAAATTTAAAAACAAGATGAAATTGCTCTGTGTTCAAAATGGGTACCTTTGAATGACTACCCAAGATAGCTTAATGTATAAAATGAGTGTTATAAGGTCTTCTTAGGAAAAGCACTAGCTATTTGACGGAGGAGCCAGAAAAAGTAAAAGAGTTAATAATTCATTTTACCTAGTCATGCTTATAACCTGTTAGAACTTAAAGTCTTGCAGATTCGGAGACAGTGGAAGATTGTATAAAAAATAATGGGCACAGGAAAGCCACAGTGAAATCAGATGCTAAAAAGCATTGCAGTGAACAAATATATCTCAAAAAGAGGGCATTGCCTTTACACTTTGTAGTGTGTTGCAATCACTCACATGATTCCGAACAGGTGATGAGTGACAGGAAAAAAAAACACAATGTGCTTTTGTTGCTTTCTCTCCATTAGTTTTTTTTTCCCAGGTGCACATATGAACTTTACATCAGGCAGTGTTCAGTTAAGGCAAGAGCGTCTCGTTACAGTGATGGCGTGATTCACCCTTTAATGCAACTTTTAATGAACAATTTCCTTTTTCTGGGAAAGCTGGACTAAAGGAAAGCTAGTCACTAAGAGTATTGGTAAAGCCTTATTAGTCGGGATAACACTTTTACATAAGTAAAGATATATAAACAGGTTTTGATCTTACAACTATAGCTCTGTTTTTGATTGCTTGCATTTTGCAACAAACATGATTTTTCCTCTGTGCAAATGAGCCCCTTTTGTCTCTCTTTCTTCTTATATGGATACCAGTCATATTGGATTAGGGCCGCACTTCAAATGCTTCATTTTAACTCAATAACGTTTTTTAAAGACCCTATCTCCAAATATAGTAAGGTATTTGAGGTACTGGGAACTGGGACTTAACATAGGAATTTGGGGGAGATGCATTTCAACCCATAAGAAATTTTTTAAATTAGACATATGAGGTCAATGCATGTAGCTTTTTTTCAAAATGCCTTGATGAAATCATGTATGCATATTCAAATAAATTATTAAAATTATGCTTCACCCAGATTTCATGATGTGTACTTGTTTTTGAGTCTCATGATAGCATGGGATTCTTGTTAGTATCATTATTTTTAAATAAGATGGAAAAGATCAAAGAGATTAAGTGAATTGCCTTTTTCATTAAGGGAGAAAGTGGAATGCCAGGATTTGACCCTTGTTTTGCTGACTTTAGTACTCTTCTTACTTTAGCAGCCTCTGGATTTTATTCAAGATACGTTAATAACTTGTGAATCAACATCAGGAATTGGCAGATGGTGCTGAGCTATATACATCATTCAGTTTAATTACATTTAATTGGAATGATCAAAATGGGCAATGCAGGAACACAGATAATATGTATTTAAAAACTCACTAGGCTTATTAATGTGAGATTTGAACAGTCCATTAAATTGTATTTTTCAAAACCTTAATTTCTTATAAGCTTTTCTTAGCAGTTTTCTTTAATTAGAAACTTGATTACAAAATCGAATTTCTACAAATGCACAGTACATACCCAATTCTAGTTTAGTGTTGATCGTAAAAGATGTACATAATATAGTTTTAAAATTAAACTGTCAAAAGTAGCCCTCTATCTTTAAAAATTATAAGCTATGAATTAAACCAGTTATCTAAAGGGAACACAAATCACATTGGCTTTCATGGATTGTTAAAATGTGATGTGTACTGGCATTGAATTATTGCCACGGTGAATATATTAAATGAAATTCCTGAAATCTATGAGGTCCCTTAACTGAAGTTATACATTTCCATCAAGTTTAATTGAAAAATACAAATAAAAGAGGAAAACTTCTTAGTCACTCCTCAGTAATGGAACCAAATAGGACTCCTGAACACTGACTTCCAGATTTTGTCACACAAAGGCAGAAACAATTAGTCTACAGTTTCTGCCTTATGCTTGTGATCTTCATTCTTGTTTGATTTTCCTATGTTTGTTGCAATTGCATCTCTCAAACCCACCCTTTCAGTTAGGTTACTTGTTCTAATACTCTCCCTGTCTTTGTCTTTGATTCTGTTTGGTATATTTTTCCCAACCTACCACAGACAGTGGGCACATCACACTTTATCCCAGTGCTCAGCACGTGGCACAGATCACTGCATTCTAACTTATATCCAGTGGCTGAGTAATTGAAAACTGGGCAACAAACTAGGTGATTTATATCAATTTATTCCTTTCAACAACCCAAAGAGGGGAAATTTAATATTTATAATTTAGCTATTATTTTCAGAAAGTTTAGAAACTGAGATCATTTAAGAAGCTTATTCAAGCCATTTACATAGCTAAACTAAGAACTTTATCTGTACATTGAAATGTTGTCAAAGGAACATTGACTGTAGAAAAGTAGAGCTTCATTGACATATCAGGTCTGTCATTTATCATTGAAATCTTAGTTTACTCATCTTTAAAATGAAAAGATAAATGATGTTTATTATAGAATATTGAAAGAATTAAGTAGAAAAAATAGGCAGAGTTCTTATAATATTATTTGGAACAAGGTATATCATCAATCATGATAACTTTTGCACTTTTATGATTGTGCTATTATTCCACCATTCACCACTGCTGAATTACTCTAAGAATAAATAGGGTTGCCCTGGGATAATAGCAGCTGCCTAAATCTGAATTTCTCCATGTCTTCCCAGATATGCATAATATAAATAAAATAAAAAAGAAATATGAAATAAAATACATATGCTTTACAGTTTAGCAATAGCAAGATGCAGAGATTTTAGCAATTAAAATTATTTACAGAGAAAGAAACATAAAATTTTGGCAGTGCATCCTACGGGTACAAAGAATGACAGAGAAGAGTCTTAGAGACTCTGCAAAAGAGGCAAGGGGAATGAAGGACTTAGACAAAGTACAGGTAAAGTCACCAACAGAAAGGCTAAAACTAACTCCCAGACACTTGGACACACATCTGGGACTTCATAGTTCACAATGCTGTTAGGTTGGTACAAACGTAATTGCAGTTTTTGCATTGTTGAAATTTACCATTTGATATTGGAATACATTCTTAAATAAATGTGGTTATATTATACTTCATTTTAATGTACATTTCTTGCTTTTCTTTGCTAACGACTTATTACTTGCTGTTTATTTTATATTTATTTTAGAATATGGAAATGATGTTAGACAAAAAGTAATTTTGAGCGATTTTCTTATTTGAGTTCAAAATGGGTCATAAAGCAGCAGAGACAATGTACAATACCAACAATGCATTTGGCCAAGGAACTGCTAACAGACTTACAGTGCAGTGGTGGTTCAAGAAGTTTGCAGAGGAGACGAGAGCCTTAAAGAGGAGTGTAGTGGCTGCCATCAAAAGTTGACAATGGCCAGTTGAGAGCAATCATCAAAGCTGGTCCTTTTACAACTACACAAGAAGTGGCCCCAGGACTCAACGTCCACTATTCTATGGTCATTCGGCATTTGAAGCAAATTGGAAAGGTGAAAAAGCTTGATAAATGAGTGCCTCATGAGGACAGCGAAAATTGAAAAATAAATTGTTGCTTTGAAGTGTCATCTTCTCTTATTTTGTGCAATAACAATGAACCATTTCTCAACCAGATTGTGACATGGGAGGAAAAGTGGATTTTGGGAGGGCAGGATGTGAGGCAGAGGATTAATAGGGCAAAGAGCTAATGCATGCTGGGCTTCATACCTAGGTGATGGGTTGATAGGTGCAAACAAACCACCATGACACACATTTACTTATGTAACAAACTATGTAACAAACTTGCACATCTTGCCCATGTCCCCCAGAACTAAAAAATAAAAAAAAAGAAAAGAAAAATAGATTTTATAAAACAACCAGCAATGACCAGCTCAGTGCTTCAAACAAGAAGCTCCAAAGCACTCTCCAAAGCCAAACTCTCACCGAAAAAAGGTAACAGTCACTGTTTCGTGGTCTACTGCTGGTGTGATCCACTACAGCTTTCTGAATCCCAGTAAAACCATTATATCTGAGAAGGATGCTCAGCAAATCAATGAGATGCACTGAAAACTGCAATGCCTGCAGCGGGTATTGGTCAGCAGAAAGGACCCGATTCTCCATGATAACACCCGACTGCATGTCTCACAACCAACCCTTCAAACATTGAACGAAATGGGCTATGAAGTTTTGCCTCATCTGCCATATTCACCTGACCTCTTACCAACCCGCTAGCATCTTCAGCCATCTTGACACAGAAAACCCTTCCACAGCCAGCAGGATGCTGGAAATGGTTTCCAAGAGTTCGTCGAATCCTGAAGCATGGATTTTTATGCTACAAATAAACAAACTTACTTCTCATTGATGAAAAATGTGTTGATTGTAACGGTTCTTATTTTGATTAACAAAGATGCATTTGAGCCTAGCTATAATGATTTAAAATTAATGGTACCAAACCACGATTACTTTTGCACCAACCTAGTAGCTACATAAAAGGGATGTAAATCACAAGTGGCACCCTTAGAAAATCATTGCTTCTGGTAGAAAATAGATATATAAAGAAAAGTATGCCCATTGTATACATGACAATGATGAGAAACAAAAGACATTTAAAAGGGGGAAAATGAAGCCCTGCTAGACTAAGGAAAAAACTGTAAGATATTCTAACCCCTCTTTTTTCCCCACCACCACTGTTAGTAATCTCACCATTGAAGAAACTACATTTACTAAACAGAGCAAACAAGGTATGTGCTCTTAAATTAGAAAGACTTCATGAAACACCAAGAAATAGAACAACCTCAGACTAACTTTGTATAAAGCTACTATATTAAGTATAGAGAGAATAAAAATAAACTGATTATAAAGTTTTTCACAACAAAAGAACTTCAAAATGGAAGGCAATTGTGACACACCTTTCTAAATCCTCAAACAAGCATAAACAAACGTTAAACAAAAATGGAATACAAAAATTCAAAAATTAAGAGTGAATTTGGATCAAATGTTTACAAAAACGGGATTAAATACAATCAGTTGATTCAATGAAAGGAAAAAATAAGTTGAAATAGAATTAGTTTTAACTTTAAAATGAAAAATAAGAATTTCTGAAAAAATGATAAGAAAACACAGAACTAATGTCACACATTTAATCAGTGGCCTTAGATTCCTAACTAAAAATGCTAGAAAAAAAGTGATTAAAAAGAAAACACAGCCAAGAAAATAATACATATTAGAGAACAAAAAACACATAATAGGAAAGTAGTAGATCATATTATAAATGAAACCATGGTTCTCTGAAAAAAGTAGACAAATGAGTAACTAATTTGATTAATAAAGGGAAAGAGAGCACCAATGTAAAAAGTTTTTTAAAATGAAAAATATCCACACATAAGAAAGTTAAAAAATCCTAAGTTACTAGTTAATATACTATTATACAAATATGAAAACCTAGATGAACAGAATAACTTCCTATGCAAATATACTTTTCCAAAATAAATCACAACAGAGGATTAAAGAGACCAATTTGCACATACATGGAAATATAGAAAGTTATACAGCAGATACTTCATTGAAAAGCACTAATACTAGATGGTTTTACAGAGAATTCAACAAATCTTTGAGGAAGAGGTAGTATTCTAAATAACTTCAGACCATTACAAAAAATTCCAAATTCATTTTATAAACAAAATATAAATTTGCTACATTAAATGACAAAGATAGTACAAAAAATAGTAGGTAAATATCACTTATGAATATTGATCTAAGCTCTACTATACGAAACTAGAAAAAAATTAAAAAACAAAGTAAAAGAATGAATAAACATAAGAGCAAAAATTAATAAAATATAAACTGGACAAATAGAAAAATCAATGAAATCAAAAACTATTTTGTAATGGTCAATATAATGGATACAACTCTAGCCAGATTTATTAGGGATTAAAGAACATCATTGAAAATACTAGACTCAATTATAGTCAGAGAATGTTATGAAAAGGTTAAATCAGCATATAAACAAGACAAAATTTACGAATTCTTCAAAAATAAAAAATTACAAAACTGTTCCAATCATAACTAGATCCTCTGAACAACCAGTATTTCTCAAAGCTTATGAACCTGTAATTAAATTTCTCACTATAAATAAATGACTAGTAAAGAACACTAGTAAATACTAAACCAACTTAAAGAAGAAATATAACAAATTCTCTACTATTTGTCACAAATATTAGATGAGGCAGGAAGACTTTTAAACTCATTCCTTGAAACCAGCATTATCCTTAATAATAAAGCAAAAAAACATAAGAAAACTAGAGACTGGTACTCATCAACATAAATGCCAACATTCTTAACAAAATACGAAGTGATTTTATATATATATATATGATTATACATCATGACCATATGTGTGTTTTTTCCCAGAAATGAAATATTCAGTATTCAAAAATAGATTAATGCAATTCATCATATGAACACATAAATAATAAAAAGATATGATTATTTCAATGGATGCAGAAGTAACATTGACAAAATTTTCAACCCTCATAAATGGTAAACATTCTTTAAAAACTGGTAATGATAGCAGGGCGCGGTAGCTCACACCTGCAATCCTAGCACTTTGGGAGGCCGAGACGAGCGGATCACGAGGTCGGGAGATGGAGACCATCCTGGCCAACATGGTAAAACCCCGTCTCTACTAAAAATACAAAAATTAGCCGGGCATGGGTGTGCATGCCTGTAGTCCCAGCTACTCGGGAGGCTGAGGCAGGAGTATCACTTGAACCTGAGAGGCAGAGGTTGCAGCGAGCCTATATCACACCATTGCACTTCAGTGTGGGGACAGTGAGACTCCATCTAACAAAAAAAAAACAACAACAACAAACAAAGAGAAACTGGTAATAATATAAGGATATTAACTCAAATTTATAAGGGGCAAATATATGAAACCTACACCTAACATCATACATGATGGTAAAGACTGAAAGCTTTCCCCAAAAGATAGGATCAAATTACCCTGGCAGTCTCAGTATTTACAGTGGCACTAGAAAAGATAATAAAAACATACAGATTAGAAAAAGTTATTTTAGGCAACATAATTATATATTTAGACAGTCCTAAGGAATCTACACACACAAAAATAAAACTCATTGAATTTAGTAGGCAGAATACAAGGTTGTACACACAAAAAATTGTAATTCTATATTCTAATAATGAACAATTGTAAATTGACATGAAATACAAACCAACAAAAATATGAAATATAAAATACTTATGGATAAATATTAAAAAGTATCTATCAGATCTGTGCACTGAAAACTACAAAACCTTGTTGAGAGAAATCAAATATCTAAATGAATACAAAAACACACCAATCAGGTTCATGAATCAGCAGACTCAAAATACACATTGTTGGCCAGGCGCAGTGGCTCACGCCTGTAATCCCAGCACTTAGGGAGGCCGAGCGGGGCAGATCACTTGAGGTCAGGAGTCCAGGACCAGCTTGGCCAACATGGGGAAATCCCGTCTCTGCTGAAAAATACAAAAATTAGTCGGGCGTGGTGGTGGGCGCCTGTAATCCCAGCTACTCGGGAAACTAAGGCAGGGAGAATCGCTTGAACCCGGGAGGCGGAGGTTGCAGTCATCAGAGATTGTGCCACTGCACTCCAGCCTGGGTGACAGAGCGAGACTCCAAGTCAAATAATAATAATAATAATGTATTGTTAAGCGAGGTAAACAGCACCATTAAAAAGTGGGCAAAGGACATGGACAGACACTTCTTAAGACATACATGCAGTCAACAAGCATATGAAAAAAAGATCACTGATTATTAGAGAAATGCAAATCAAAACCACAATGAGATGTCATCTTACACCAGTCAGAATGGCTACTATAAAAACGTGAAAAAACAGATTCTGGAGAGGTTGCAAAGAAAAAGGAAACACTTATACGCTCTGTTGTTGGGAGTGTCAGTTAGTTCAACCATTGTGGACAGCAGTATGGCGATTCTTCAACAAAGAGCTAAAAACACAATTACCATTTGACCCAGCAATTCCTTTACTGATTATATACCCAGAGGAATATAAATCATTCTTCTGTAAAGATACATGCATGTGAATGTTCATTGCAGCACTATTCACAATAGCAAATGAAACAGGAAAAGTTCCCTCGCCCCTCTTTGCCGGGCATGCGATGGGGGTGTGGCTCGCCTCATCAGTGTCCCACTGCTCAGACCTCTAGGGGAGCACACAGAAGGGCAGGATGTGGGGCTCCAACCCCATGGCAGTGTCTAGGCGTAAATGTTGACAGCTGAAGTCCCAGTGGGCGGGTGTTACAGGCTGCTCTTTTGGTGTGCCATCTATAGGCGGCTTGTGTTAACCAGCTCAATTAGACCTCCTTCCTTATCACAAGGACAGAGGGATTTCTGTATCCTGGGGTTTCTTGCTTTGGTGGACCAGAAGAATTGGATCACACGTGGGCTTGGAGAATGAATGTAAGGTTTTGTTGAGTAGAAGTGGCTCACAACAGATGCGGGACCCAGAAGGGAGATGGTTTTCCCCTGGAGTCCTGCCGCTCGGTGGTCCCACTCTCCTCTGACCACTCTAGCCAAACTCCAGTTGGTCCCCCGGTCGATGGCCTGCTGGCCTGTGGGTGCCTGTCTTCGTGCTCTTCCTCTGGCGGGCTCTGGACGACCAGCCACTCGTGTCTTTTTCGGCCCATGTGTTTCTCACGATGTTCAGCTTTCTCGGGTTTTTATAGGCCCAGGATGGAGGTGTGGCAGGCCAGGGTGGTCTTGGGAAATGCATCATTTGGGCAGGAATGCCTGTCCTCACCTAGGTCTGTGGGGATGGAGCCCTAGCCAGGGACCCACCTTTCTCTACTCAGCACGTTCCTTCTTCCGTTCCGTATCATTTAAAGGGACCACGCTCTTCCCTTCCCAGCACCCCTGTATCACAAAGACATAGAATCAACCTAAATGTCCCTCAGTGATAGATTGGATAAAGAAAACGTGGTACATATACACCACAAAATACTTTGCAGCAGTAAAAAGTAATGAGATCATGTCTTCTGCAGGAACATAGACGGAGCTGGAGGTTATTATCCTCAACAAAGTAAGGCAGGAATAGAAAACCAAATACCACATGTTCTCACTTATAAGTGGGAGCTAAATGATGAGAACTTATGAACACAAAGGAAACAACAGACACTGGGTCTGCTTGAGCTAGGGAGGGTGAGAGGAAGGAGGGGAGCAGAAAAGATAACTATTGGGTACTGGGCTTAATACCTGGGTGATGAAATAATATGTACAGGCCAGGCACAGTGTGACTCACACCTGTAATTCCAGCACTTTGGGAGGCCTAGGTGGGCAGATCTCCTGAGGTCAGGCGTTCAAGACCAGCCTGGGCAACATGGTGAAACCCCATGTCTACTAAAAATACAAAAATTAGCTGGGCATAGTGGCGCATTCCTGTAATCCCAGCTACTGGGGAGGCTGAGGCAGGAGAATCACTTGAACCTAAGAGGTGGAGATTGCAGTAAGCCGAAATTATGCCACTGCACTCCAGCCTGGGTGATAGAATAAGATTCTGTCTCAAAAAAAAAAAAAGGAAGAAATAATATGTACAACAAACCTCCATGACACGTGTTTACCTGTGTAACAAACCTGAAATACAAATTTAAGATGAGAGAAGACAGGAAAAAAAAGTTGCAGTTCTAACCAAACTGTCTTTTAAATTCAGTGCAAGTTCAATCAGGCCGTTTGTGTGTGTGTGTGTGTGTGTGTGTGTGTGTGTGTGTGTGTGTGTATTTGTATATACCTGCAGGGATAAACAAGTTTATTCTACAATTTATTTGGAAATTCAAAAGACTCAAAATAACTAAAATGATTTTTACAAAAGAAGAATAAAGATTGAATATGTTATCTGATTCCAAAACTTATTTTAACTTAAAAGCACTTAATTAAATGTAGTATTGCTATAAAGACAGTTTCAAAGATCAGTGAAATAGAACAGATAATATATAAATGAACTGCACATATAATATCAATTTATTTTTATAAAGGTGTCATGGTAATTCAATGGGAAAAATGATAAACTTTTTAATGAACCAGGCTGTATTAACTGCATATTCATTTGGGAAAAAAAAAGAACTTTGGCCATTAACTCCTGTCATAAACGTTAACCTAAAATAGGTCATAAAATGAATTGTAAAACATAAAGCTACGTAACTTATAGTGGAATATATGTGAGAAAAGAGTTGCCAATATAAGATAGGCAAAGTTATCTTTGACATGACAAAAAGTAAGGAACCATAAAAGAAGAAAAAAGTTAAAAACTTTCAACTTCATCAAAATTAAAGACTTCTACTTTCTGAAAGACACTGCTAAGGAAAATACCAAAGACAAGATACAGACTGGGTAAGAAGTATCATAATACATTATCTGAAAATGTGTATGTAATATATTAAAAACTCATAACTCCATCATAAAAAGAAACAACCCAATAAAAATCAGCAAAATATTCAAAAACAAACAAACAAAAAAAACTCCACTGAAGATGTTATACAAATGGCCAATATCAGCACATAAAAAGAAACCTAACCTCAACAGTCAGTTCAATATGAACACACATATTGAAACTAGAATGATACACCATCACAAAACCACAAAAATGTATAAAAAGATTGCAGTCCTTAGTATTGGAGAGGATATGAAGAAAATTGAACTCTCATACACAGTCAGTGGAGATGCAAAATGTTTCAACCACTTTGTAGTACAGTTTGGCAGTTTCATATAAAATTAAAGACACACTTACCATAAGAACAATTAATTTTACTTCTAGGTATTTCGCCAAAAGAAGTGAAACTATGTGTCTGTGCAAAGGCTTGTGTACACATATTCATTTTTTTGAGAGAGGATCTTGCTGTGTTGCCCAGGCTGGAGTGTAGTGGCTATCAACAGGCATGTTCATAGCTCACTGCAGCTTCAAACTCCTGGCCTCAAACCATTCCCCCACCTCAGCCTCCTGAGTAGCTAGTACTACAGGAATGTGCCAGTGCACCCATTGTGTACAAATATTCATAATAGGTTTAGACATAATAACAGAAATTTTCCAAAATCAAAATGCCATCAAGAAAGAACAAATTGCACATTCATAAAATTGAATAATATCCACAGCAATAAAAACTATGGATTGACTAGTAAAAATTATTATATATGAATCATTAAAGACACCAAGCTAAGCAAAAGAAGCCAGGCGCACACAATTAAGAACAGGATAATTTTATGTGTATAAAATTTTAGAATTGACAAAAATATATAGTGACACAAAGAAAAACATTTTTCATAGAATGGAAGTTTTCAGCAATCATGCAAAAGGACAACAGAGAAATATGAACATAACAAAAATGTTCTATATTTTGGTTGTGTTGTATACTTTTCTCAAAATGTATCAACCATTCACTGCACCTAAATGATTGTATCTTATGTAAAATATATTTTAATAGTAATTTGACATAGGATCCATATTGACACACACAAATTAAAATGTCTTGAATAAAATGATTTTTGAGTCTGTATTGATTGCAGCTAAAGAGAAAGACAAGTATGCTATACATAAATCCTTTTCTAACAATAGAATACTCACTAAAACATACAAAATAGATTATAAATTGGAAAATTACTATTTTAGAATTAATGCCGTAAATTTCATTCTGGTGAAAATTTATCAATAGATGATAAAACATAGAGTGGAAGCAGTCTCCAATAGCATCCCCACGAACTCCTTATTAATGACAGGAGAAGAACAGTAACTAAATGGTGGAGGAATCAGAAAACACAATAGCACCCTTTATCTGCGGTTTCAGTTTCTGCAGTTTCAGTTAAGTGTGGTCAACAGTAGTCCCAAAATATTAAAGAAAAAATCCAAAAATAAACAATCCATACTGTCACAATGGCTCATGCCTTTAATCTCAGCACTTTGGGAGGCTGAGGCAGAGGATTGCTTCAGGCCAGGAGTTCAAGACACCAGCCTGGGTAACAGAGTGAGACCCTATCTCTACAAAAGTTAAATTAGCTGGGTGTGATGGTGTGAGCCTGCAGTCCCAGCTACTCAGGAGGCTGAGGCAGGAGGATCACCTGAGCCCAGGAGCTGGAGGCTGCAGTGAGCTATGATCACACCACTGCACTCCAGCCTGGGTGGCACAGTGAGACACTGTCTCTAAAAAACAAACAAACAAAATATAAATTGCCCTTCTGAGTCGCATAATGAAATCTTGCTTTATCCTGCTCTGTCCTGCCTCGGTGATGAATCCTGTTTTGTTCAGCATATCCATGCTGTATAGTTTACCTGCCTGTCTGCCTGTTAGTCACTCAGTAGTCATCTTGGTGATCAAATCAAACCTGTGTTCAGGTTGTACTTAATAAGGGCTGAATGTGCAAGAGTAGTGATCTTGGCACATTTATATAATTCTTCTATTCTTAGATGTCTTACTGTGTCTAGTTTATAAATTAAACTTTACCACAGGTATAAATGTAAAGG
>NC_045447.1:35529903-35537909 GCF_002776525.5 Piliocolobus tephrosceles | reverse complement strand
GTGTCTAGTTTATAAATTAAACTTTACCACAGGTATAAATGTAAAGGAAAAAACCACAGTATATACAGGGTTTCATTGTATCAATTTCAGGCATCCACTGGGGGTCTTGGAACATATCTTCAGTGGATAAATGGGGGACTACTGTTCCATAACAAAATGTAGTGAATAGACCCTTAGATGACTCCCAGTTATACCCTCCTCCTCATAATTATGGCATATGTAACTCCATGTCTTCAAGTACGGGCAGGACCTGCCATTTAAATCAATAAAATAGAGTAAACTAGGTTATGGATAGCACTTATGATATTATATTACATAAAGTTGTAATCCATCTTGCTAACAGACTATTTTCCTTCTTGGTTTTGATGAAGCAAGCTGCTGTGTTTTTGGTTACCCTATTGGGAGTTCCATGTAGCTGAGAGAAGCCTCAGACCTTCAACCAGCAAGAAATTGGGGCCTTCAGTCCTATTGCCTGCAAGGGACTGAATTCTTCAACCATATGAGCTTTAAGGAAGATCCTTTTGCAGTTGAGCCTTGAAATGATACTATGGCCTTGACCAACGCCTCAATTGCACTGATGTAGGATTCAGAAAGAAAGGGCTCAGTTGAGCCATGCCAAGGCTCTCGGCCCAGTGAAGCTGTCACATAGTAATTAGGTGTGCATTTTAAGCTGCTAATTTTGTGGCTATGTGGTTAGGCAATAATGGATAATTATTACACCAAGCAATCAAAATCAAAATCACCAGTAAGAGTAAGTAAAAATCATATATTATCATATGCCATACTCAAAGAGAAGATACAATATCATTTATAGAATGTCTCATCCCAAATGCCTAACTTGAATCCATTTATTGGGAAATAAGAGAAAGAGACAACTTGAGGTATAATGTATGAAAAAAAATTGATTATATTATTTTTGAAAAAATAACATGAAAGACAAATATGAAGAACTGTTCAAGGTTAAAGAAACAGACCTGACGGCTAAATACAATTCATAACCCTAGATTAGATCTCATACTAGAAAATAAGTAACTATAAGGAATATCACTGGGACAATTGATAAAATTGGCATATTCAACATAGAATAGAAAAAAGTGTATTGATATTAAATTTCTTGAATTTGACAACTGTATTGTGGATGTGTAATCAAACAATCTTAGTCTTAGAAAATGCGTGCTGAAATATTTTAGGTTTATAAAACTATTATATGATTTTAAATAGAGCATAGTAAACCAAACATGGAAAATGTTAAAAATGAATAAATCTGTACAATGAATATTCAGTCCTCTTGTTTAATTCTTGCACATTTTCTGTATGTTTAAAATTATTTTTAGGATTAAAAAATAATCATAAATAGGCATTTACTTCTTCCTCAGTACACTGTATTACATGTAGAAAACTACTAGAATTTACAGTTTCTCAGGATATAGCCAAGAGACTGCCACATTTTGAACCCTATGTATATTTAGTGAAAAACACACAAACTGTTAATGCTTTTTAGCTTCTACTAGCTTGCAGAATTCTTGACATGTAAAGGCAGGAAAAAATGTAATTTTTCTCCATTTCTAGTTTAGAAAGTATTCTTATACATTTCATCAAAAGCTAATTAAAATTCCATGCCACTGGTAAAAAGAACATGAACACCAAATTTAGCAAAGGCAGATAAATCACTGGAACACTGGGAATTGACTGAGGGGGAAAAACTTGAATATTGCAGCAAAACTAGGCCATCTATTCACTTCAACAGGAATCGATCGCTCACAATTTATCTGCAAGGCTGCCTCAGAAAAAGAGGGAAAGCCACAGTATCATTTTCATCATCATACAATTATTTACATGTTAAATGGTAATTAAGGGTGAAAATATGAGTAGCACTGAAAAGTACAAAGGGAAGGATCAAAATGGGATATGGAAAGAGGAGAAATTTACTTGCATTGAAGGCATAAATAAACCATTTTCATCTTAAAACCTCTGTTTCTCTAATCCCTGGACTGAAAAAAAAAAAAAGTAATTGGATTTTGTGAAGTTACCGTTGCTCCTCTCTAGTAATTACAGTGAAATTTAAAGTTTTGAAGCTTATATACACTCTAAATTATTTTTCTCTACAATTTCCAAAATGTTATTTTATGACACAGCAACTTCAAAATCAAAAGAATGTTTAAAAATTGTTGGCAGGCAAGATGGCTCAAGAGATTTGTATTAGGTTATACACTGCCTTTGATTTCTAGGTCATTGTTTTAAATCCATTCTACTTAATGACTATTGGCCATCAAAGTGAAATGAACTGGTGAGCTTAGTGGAGTTCCTCAGTCATTTGTATTATCTACTACCTTTTCCAGTTTGTAGGTAAATAGAAGCTATAGTCACCTCTTTGCCTCAGCAAGCATGTTAAGAGGTTCAAGTTAAGAGGTTCAAGTTAAGAGTGAATAGGCTTAGAATTGAGATGCAATCACTTTTGACTGCGTGATGATCAACAACTAGCTTGCCGCCTTTTAGCCTTGATTTTTCTGTTTCTTAAATGAATACATAAATGTGTGTCTAATAAAATAATACTGTCTACCTCACTGAATTGTTTTATTAAATATGTAGTTTATGTGTCCATAGCAACAAACATATACTGAGGGTCTACTAAGGGAAAGATACTGCAGTTCACACAACTTAATTTAATTGTATGTAATGCTTATAAGTCACTTGTGAGGTAGTTATTCTTATTTTTACAGTAAATGTTACAACATCCTCAGAAGACATTATATACCTACCCTAAGTCATGTAGCTTTGAAACTGCCCTAAAGCTGAAAATCATTCATTTAATCATAAATTAACAAACATAAAGAAATATAAATACTAAATATAAATATAATGAAAAAATATAAATATAAATAAATGATGTTGATTTTTGTTAATCAAAAAATGACAAATATCATAACAAATATAAATAAATATAACAAATATAAATAACCCTCGCTTGTGTCAACCATAGTCTAATACACTGAAGGAACAGTGAAGGGAAAAGGAGATAAAGACCGACACCTCCGGAGCGAATATTTAGAAGGCAAAACAGAAAATAAACACACATATTAATAACATTTCAGATACTAATAATACTGTAAAGAATATAAATTAGTGAAAAGGGAGTGAAATGGTATATTTTGCATAGATTTACCCAGAAAAGACTCTAGAGAAGGTGACATTTAAACAGAGACCTGAATAATGGGAAGGAACCCGGTGGCACAAATCTGATCTGAGAGCCCAAGAGCTTTTCCATCAGTAGAAAGTATAAAGTTTTACAGCAGGGATGACCTCTCATTTTCAAATGTAGAGTTCTGGATCTATTTTTATATCCATATAAGCTGAATGCTCCCAGTAGTGAGACTTGTATAACTACTTTACTAAATGTTAAACAAATTAATTGTTTTCCTCTCATAATATAATGTTCAGCTATTTCTACCTGATGTATCAGGTATTTTGAGGACAGCCAACAGTAAGCTACTAATTTGAGGAATTAAAAAGTTAAATATAGAAGAATTGGTAGATATTGAGAAAGTAGTCATACACTGTGCATATATCAAAAGTAAATTAACATCATTTTTAATATTAATCTTATTTAATACCATTAATATCATAAAGTAGTATGATTGTTACTTTTACCTGGCACTGTGCTAGGAGACTTAGGAATATTATCTCATTGAAATCTCAAACAACCCTACAACATGTATATCACAACAGTATTAGGATCATGATTAAAATACTAATATTAAAATGAGTCAATCATTGTATATTACCTCATTTGACTCCCTTAACTAACAGCTCTCTCATGAATATCATTATTGTCAGAAGCCAAGAGGAAAGGCTTTCCCTTGCCTGCTTGTACTGATTATGTTTGATACCACCAAAATAAGTTCATAAACTCTTTGCACTATTTCTTAGTCAAATATTATTATATCTTGCTGGCACATTCCTTACATATTCTCTTGGCCTACTTTTGTGACTTACTTTGTACTTATCATGAGAATTCAGGAGCATTAAGTCAGAGAATAAACTAAAATGAACACCTACCACCTTACAGGGGGTTACTATTATTATCTTTATTTTACAGATGAGGACACTAAGACACCATGGGATTCAACTTGTATCCCAGGAGATGACTGTGTGTCTCCAAAAAGCATGCCATTAACCAATAGGCTATTATTTCTCAGTCTCCACACATACATGTGAGTTTTCTCTTAAAGTTCATTATATTTTTATTTGTATAAGATGTGGGGTAGGAGCCAGTGGGAGACTCACTGTGTGATCTACCCTGATCTCTTAATTCAGGAGACGCTATTCACTTTTCCTTTCACGGTCATTTATCTGGATCCAAATAGACATTTGTTAAAGTACAAAGCCTTTGGGTTGGTAAACTGTACATGCTGGTCAGGCTTCCAGTTCTGCTCCAGGGCCTATATCAGTGTGTTAAGATTGGGCTGCAAATTTTTTAAAATCCAATTTAGTTTTATCCATACCTCTTCATAAAGAGTTTTTTAAATGTTCTTGTCTTGTCCCAATTTTAAAAGACAGATGACTTGTCAAACTTACAGAAATTGCCACTATAGATTATTTCATAACCCTAAAGGAAGAAGGACGAAAAAGCACGACAGTCAAAGAACATGAAAATAGCCCTGGATTTGTAGCAAAATGGTCCTTAACTTTAACTTGGTCTATGCCACTTACCTGCCATTGACTTGACTAAATTTCCTCCTTCTCTCTAAAGAAAAATAGTAGCTTTTTGTACAATATACCTGGTTGCTATGAGGATTCACAACTAAATATATTGTACAAAATACATACACACACACACACACGTACATAAAATACATATATACATAAATAAAATAATGTCTTCAAAAATCTCTGGGACATAGTAAGGGCTCATGAAATATTAGCATGCAGAGTTTAGCAGTGATGGAAATTGATACGTAATTCTCTTGTGAATATCTTTAAATTTTAGAAAGCTATATGGTATATTTCAATATAGTACATTAATTGGCAAACATCCTAGGAATTTGAAATTATAACAATAATATGAAGAAAATTGTACAGAAAGAAAGTTCTTTGTGACTCTAGAACATTCCAGTTGTAAATAAACTTGTGAATACATGTCCATTCTTCTCTCAAATAATTACTAGTTATCTATTCTGAGATAATGTTCTACACATTGGAGAAATAAAGATGAGTAATTCCAAAAAAGGCTCAATACATACAATTAAATACTATTAATTATTTGAAGAAATTAGGAATAGATCTGAATTTCATTTAGAAGTCTAGTACTTCAAATTCCAAAATTAGAATTATATAGGAACCATTTTTTTCCATCTAGAACAAGTTGGACAATTCATATATAAATAGTCTAGAGCCCAGAAATATACATTGTAATTTTATTTATGTTTCAATCAAATTTAAGAATAAGAATGAGAAGAACAAAGATAAGATTGGCACTATTCCCATGGCCAACTATGAAGTTTCCAGGCTAGTGTCTTTTAGTTTCAACCTTTCTGGCAGCAAGGCATATATGATTCAAACTGTTTAATGTTAAGAATATTCTAAAACTGATACTTATTATAATATTAACTAGACAATGTTATATTCTTTGTAAAGGAAAATAACATGACATGAGATACTTTATGGAAAGTTCTCCAAATAATTAAGTGGTCAATCACCCCTGTTATTGATTCTTTAGGAGGAAACATAATTGCATAACTATAGATTTTTTAATCAACAATATTTAATCTATCAGAAGAAAACCTAATGCTATGACAGATCAATTCTCAGAATATCCATGGACAAATTAATTGCTTGGTTGATGACAGGATTCATTAGGCAGAAAAGCAATTTCTATGAAGCGTAAAATTTGGGAAATGAACTGTTTAATTTAATGAACAAAATTGCTGTATAGAACATTCATGCCTGGTTCTATTATTACTTATTTGTATAACTAGTAATAGTTATACAAGGTGAACATCAACTCTTATCATTTGTGATAACCACAGAATATTAGTGTATAACTTTCCTTGAAAGCCTTGTTGAAGTGTTTTCGTATTCCAGGGGGAAGACACGAAATATTAAAAATAATAGTAATGAGATTAGTAAGCCATCACTCTTCTGAAAGAGCACTCCAATCAATCTTTGGAGTGGAGGAACAAGTAGTGCTATACTCATTATGCTTATGGAAAATTATGAGACAATGAGCTTAAGCAGCTTGCTCAAGGTCACAAAATAAAATAATTCCTGACACACAAATAGAATCCAATCTTCCAACACGCTGCCCAGAGATCTGTCTACTAATCTCCACCCCCTATGATACATAACTGTAGCTGTTAGCTATTCTCAGTATTCTCAGTATTTATAACTGCTCCTCTCTCAAAGGAGATTATCTTTGTGCTATTATGTTTCAGTAGTATCTTTAAGTAGAATATAAATGTATTCTGTTTAAATTGGAGGATATGTTCCATATTTCCAGCATGGTCAGTCTGATTTCAAATAAAAGATGAACTACAATATAGCAGTTTTGTAAGTAGAAAAAGAAATAGTGCTGCTTTGTTATACCCAGAGTTGGTTTATCTTTTTGTAAATCCCTAGTTGTGTTGCCAAAGCTTAATGTGATATTAAACTCCAAATCTTCTCAATATAATCTTTTTTTATACTTCTGCATTTTTTCCCAAGGTCTGCTGAAATTTTTCCCTTTGTTAGATTTTCTAATCATTTGGACTTTAGAAAACCTCAGGATACTCATTGTTAAAGTATAAGAGGCTTTATTTGCTTTATCATAGAAGGAAAATAGTTAGACTCCAGAGGAAAATATAACAGAAGAGTACTTTTTATAACTAAGTCATAGACTTAAATACAAAATTATACATAATACTTTTGTGCATCTCATTATACTCCAAATAGTAATAAAGGACATAATTACTGCCTAAGTTTTATATCAAGAATTGTTAAACTTACTGAACCTTGTTTTCTATAAAACAGAGACAGGGTACTTTGTGACTTACCTTGGAACAGTCTTGCAGTTTCTGGGTTTTTTCTTCACTTCAACAAAGATATATTTCAACAAGAGTAGCCAAAAATTTGCCTACTAACTCAGGTTTGGGTTGCTGTTGTTGTTTTTTAGAGTATAAGAAGAAATACAATATAACAATTTTTTATAAAATGAAATATTTTGGTTTGCTAATTGGTGGAATAATATTTAGAATGTTAATTTAAGGACTTGCAATGCGGAATTTAAATGCCAGTTTACTCCTTAGTCAAAGGTGAAACCTGTTAACAACATTCTTTAATAAGCCAATAAAATATATAGATAATGAGAATTTAAGGGATTCAAATCTAAGTAGTTTTAATTTCTGTAGTCAACCAAGTGATAGTGGGATGGAGTCTAACACAGACACTAACAGAAAAGGAAGGGCAAATGCACATCATGTAATTTATCTTTTAGCTGACCTGGTTGTCACTGAGAGCTTCCTGAAGGCAAAAACTTTGCTATTTGTTGTTGGTATCACAGCTGGAATAACAGCAATAATGGCCACCTAAGAATACCAGGAAAATAAAAAATTCTGGTTCACTGAGTAACACAAGAAAACAGACCTCTGCAGGTTGGGGCATATCAGTTGCTTTATGAAGGCCTAACCCTGATTTTAGTGGTTTGTCTGTTCTCCTACTCTTGCTGTCCCGGCACTTCCACCTGAGAAGGCTCTGTTATTTGATAACACACGTCATGTTTTATCACCCCTCAATCAATATTCTCAAAGTGTAATGGTTTCTAACTATAGTTGGAGGTCTCCTCTTAACCTCCAAAAGCGTTAATGTAAATGTCACAACCCTATATTTATAAGTTTGAAAAACACTCTAGCAAATTAAGTTTGTGGAATTTCTATTGCCTTAGGTTTCATATTTCTGTTTTCTCAGCATTTCCGGGAAGAACTGAAAAGGAAATAAATCCCTTTTTTTTTTTTTTTTTTTTTTTTTTTTTTTTT
>NC_045447.1:35427700-35529803 GCF_002776525.5 Piliocolobus tephrosceles | reverse complement strand
CTGGAGTGCAGTGGCCGGATCTCAGCTCACTGCAAGCTCCACCTCCCTGGTTTATGCCATTCTCCTGCCTCAGCCTCCTGAGTAGCTGGGACTACAGGCTCCCGCCACCTCGCCCGGCTAGTTTTTTGTATTTTTTAGTAGAGACAGGGTTTCACCGTGTTAGCCAGGATGGTCTCGATCTCCTGACCTTGTGATCCGCCCGTCTCGGCCTCCCAAAGTGCTGGGATTACAGGCTTGTGCCACCGCGCCCGGCCTCAATAAATCCCTTTTTATAAGGCATTTTATAAACTCTGAAAAACAGAAAAGTCTATATAATACGTAAAGTAAACTGCATATTTAGCCACTTACAAATTTTAAGTGACTTCAGCCTGCAAAATCTGTTTTCTAAATCCATTGGTACTTTATTTCCATAGTGGAGCAGAAGTGACCTCGATGATAAGTTACTCCAAAAATCAAAGCTTAGGACTTCTCTTTCTTCTTCTCAATACTTACAAAATCATTTTCTCCCTTTTTTTCCTTTAGGTGCTGTGTCTTGACTGGTTTTCTTTACTTAACATCTATCTGAGAAAATGAATTATATGGTGGCAATCACTAATCTAGCCTATTTCTTCTGATCAAGGCACTATCTTTTTCAAAAAGTCACAAATTAATAGAAGAGAAATTCAATTTCTTTTTCTATAATTCCTTACTATATCTCTTTCCATTTCTCTTGGATATAGAAAAATAGGAAGTCCCTTTTAATCCTATTTAATATACCAATGTTCTTGTCCTTCAGCCTTCCATTCCTTTTCCTAATGCTCTGCTGTAGAAAAGGTGTTATATTATTTATTAAAAAGTACCAATAATAGTCATGTCATGTCTTAATTTTTACCTGTGCACACAACATATATTATTATCTAATTATAGAAAAATCATCTCATTATTAAAGGCAACAAATAGTAAATAAATTGTCTTTAAAAGGTAGATATTTTACCATGTAAGTAAATAAGATAGAATTACAATCAGAATAAAAAGTAATATACCTATTTTTATATTGACCTCAATATCAATTCAAATGACTTAAGTTATTAGGGCAAAACTTAAGGAAGAAGAATACCATTATTATCTAGTCAACATGAAAAATAGGTGGGCAGCATTTTCTCTTCTAAGGCTGCTATTGCTCATGGAATTATTACATTTATTGATCCAGGATGTATCTTTCCTGTCTTGTGTTCATGAATTATAATAATTAATATTGTTAAAATGTCCATACTACCTAAAGTGATCTTCAGATTCACTGAAATTCCTATGAAAATTTCAAGATTTGTCACAAATATAGAAAAAAATCCTAAAATGTGTGTAGAACCACAAAAGACCCTGCATAAACAAAATGATCTTTACCCAAAGGAACAAAGCTTGAGGTACCACTTTACGGTATTTCAAAGCCTATTACAAAATTATGGTAATCAAAACAGCATGATACTGGCATAAAAACAGACACATCGACCAACAGAATAGGATAGAAAGCTCAGAAATAAACCCACACATCTATAGTAAATTGATTTTTGACAAAGGTGCAAATAACACACAATGGGAAGGGCACTCTGTTAAAAAAAATTAGGTTTGGGAAAACTGGGTATTCACATATAGTTGATGAAAATGGAGCCTTATCTCACTCCTTATACAAAAATCAACTCAAAATTGACTAAAGAATTGATATAGTTTGGATGTTTGTTCTTTCCAAATCTCATGTTGAAATGTAATTCCGTGTGTTAGAGGTAGGGCCTGGCGGGAGGTGTTTGAGTCATGTGGGTAGATCCCTTGTGAGTGGCTTGTGGCTGTCCTCATGATGAGTGAGTTCTTGCTCTGTATTCCGAAAGATCTGATTTTTTATAAGAATGTGTCATCCCACCCCTGCCTTGCTCCTGCTCTTGCCATGTTATGTACCATCTCCACTTCCCTCCCTCTATGATTATAAGTTTCCTGAGGCCCTTCCCAGAAGCAGATGCTGGAGTCATTCTTGTATAGCGTGCACAACTGTGAGCCAATTAAACCTCTTTTACTTATACATTACCCAGTTTTGGGTGTTTTTTAAAGCAATGTAAAAATGGACTAATAAGTTTTAAATATAAAACCTGGAACTATAAAACTATTAGAAGAAAACATAGGAGAAAGTCTTCTTAATATTGGTCTGGGCAGTAATTTCATGAATATAACCTGAAAACACAGGCATTGAAAACTGAAATAGATAAAAGGGATTGCATCAAACTAAAACTCTTCTGCACAGAAAAGAAAATGATTTATAGAGTAAAATACAACCCACAGATTGGGATAAAATATTTACCAAGCACAGATCAGATAAGAGCCTAATATTCCAAAATGTACAAGATACTCAAACTACTCAATAAAAATGAAACAAATAACCATATTAATTGGCAAGACATTAATTGGCATTAATGAGTAGACATACCTCAAAAGAAGACATAAACATGACCAGCAGATATATGAAAAAAAATCGACATCTCTAATCATCAGAGAAATGCAAACTAAAACCACAATGATATACCTATTGTATTGGCTATTATATTAAAGATCAAATATAACAAGTGGTAGTGGGGACGTGAGGAAAAGGGAACCCTTATACACTGTTGATGGGATTGGAAACTAGTACAGCCATATGGACAATAGTATGGAGGTCTCTCAGAAATCTAAAAATAGGACTACCATATGATACTCACTACTGAGTATATACCGAAAGGAATTGAGATCAGTATGTCAAAGAGATGTCTGCACTCCCATGTTCATTACAGAGTTATTCACAATAGCCAACACGTGGAAATAACCTAAATGTTTATCAATGAATGATGATCAGATTTTTAAAGTGTGATATATGTACAATGAATATTATTCATCTTTTTTAAAAAAAGAACATTTTGTTCTTTGTGATAACATGAATAACTTAGAGGGCATTATATTAAGTGAAATAAGCCAGGCACAGAGAGACGAATACTGTATGAACTCACTTATATGTGGAATCCGAGAAAGTTGTACTCATAGAAGTAGAGAGTAGAATGATGGTTACCAGAGGCCAAGATAGAGAGTGGATATGGGCAGAAGAGACATTAGTCAATGGGTGCAAACCTTCAGTTAGATAGGGGAAATATTTTCTGGTCTTCTAGTGTGTAGCATGGTGACTATAGTTAATAATAATATATCGAATATTTCAAATAGCTAGAAAATGATTTTAAATGTTTTTACCACACAAAAATTGATAACTTGAGGTAATGGATATACTAATTAGCCTAGTTTGATCATTCCACAATACCTACATGTATAAAAACATCATGTTGTACCCCATAAATATATACAATTATTAGTTGTCAATTGAAAATAAGCCTTTGAAATGTATTATTTACATTATGCATCCTATAACTTAAATTGCTTCACCATACTTAAATGTTTTTCATATTAACTATTCAAATTATAAGTCAGATTATGATATAAACACCATTCAGTGACTTACAAACTATTGTCACTTCATCATCGTGTAGTGTGTACCCCAGTGGGTCACTAGCAGCCCAGAAATGAAGACAAAATGTATTTTCAGATGTTTTCATGCAAGAGGCTGTTCCTCTCTTGAGAAGGAAATGACAGTTTCATGGTTTGCAAAGATTATAATTTCAGCAGGAGACCTTCAAGGACCACTCAGAAAGAGATAGATACCTGTCTGTGTCTGGCCAAGATTCCAAATTGGAAGCCAGTGATGAAAGAAGCAGAGATGGTTGAATGAGGAAGGGGCAGAAGTGGTGACCACTAAATGTAGTTTCCAAGAAAAGCAGTCATAGTGGAGCAACCTGCTGTTTTAGTCTCCTCTGATGCCACTGTTTTCCTCAGCAGGCTAGTTTTGCGGCATGACTTTTGCCTCCATGTACTCTTTCTCCTTTTCTGAGACTGTCCCTTGATTGTCCCATGAATTAAGTGATTTTTTTAAAAAAAGTCATTTTAACAAATTTCTTCTCTACTTAAAAAAGTATTTTTAATTGTTTTCAAACAATATCACATAGTGTAGTTATTAACTACACTCCTTTTGTGTCTATGGTTAATTAGACCAGAAAAGCTAACCCTGAAATGAAAGCCTCAGAGCAGCAGAAAATAGTTACTCTGAAATCTCAAAACGTTTTTAATCAGGTTAAGATAAAAAAACTAAGCATATGTATGTTCAAATTCACCAATCTAAAAGCTAAAATATTTGTGGATATTTCTACTAGACCATTTCAAATTTATTTTGACAAGGTAGGAATAATCTCTTCCTTGAATGAAACTTACAAGGGTAAAAACCAGAAAAAAAAAAAAAAAAGATTCAGATGAAGAAACAAATTCTATAGCTCTTGACCTGAAATAATATCTCACATCCCCTGACAACTAGACTAGTGTTTCTCTACTAAAGCATATTGCCTCCCAGCTATTTTAGGAGAGAAATGTGTTCTAGTTAAATTACTGTTCTGGGGAATACTTTGGGAGGTGATCTTTGATCTCCTTTTTCTGAAATCAAGAATATTTTTAAATCTTCTGGGAGAATACTGGAAATAATGAGCCCTATTTTAGAGAATAGAAATTGTCACTATCTAAAAGCTACCTCAATAAAGAGAATGTGAAAAATAAAGAAATCAAAGGAGGTCCACTTTGGCAATGAATTATTACCTTTTTTTTTTTTTTTTTAAGATGAGGGGCATTACTTTATGGGCCATGAAAATGTTTGGATTTTTAAAAAAAATTCTATAGGTATTTCTCCATTTCAGAAGTTACTAATTTTTCAAAAAAAAAAAAACAAAAACAAAAACAAAAACAAAACTGTCAACAACCTTTCATTTTGACTAACCATACTACTTAAATACTTAATGTGAAATTTGTTTTTTAGTAGAATAACCCACATTTAAGATGCTAATGATCATATATAGAGAAGTTAACTCCGTTTATAACAGTAAAATACACACATTGAATTTGTCTGTGGAGTGAATTAAATAATAAAAGTAAACTTTATTAGCCCCTGGCATATACAACCACAGTAATTTTGGTTATAAAACTGATTAACTTGACACTGCCTTAAAAACCAATTGTGTCTTTTTAAGTTTATTAGTCTGCATATTACTCTTAAAAAACATAGCAGTAACTGAAAACAAGGACTTAAAATAATTTTCTTACTGATTTCTACCATTTCCTCAAATGCTCAGAAATCAATAAAATAGTTTTTAAAGTGTTGCAGAAAGGAGAAAAAAACATTTATTTCAATGTATAAAACCGAAGTTCGTCATTTTGAAAGAGGCCATTCAAATAAATAGGGCTGCCTCCTCCCATCAAAAGCAAACCTCCTTCAGATAACAGTTTATAAAATGAGCACAGAAGTGTTGGGTGCAGGTGGCAGACTAGAAGCAGCTCATGTGTGCTGCTCTCACAGAGAAGAAACAAAGGGCTAGTGAACACTGAACCTACAAGCCAATTGTCTAAGAAACCACATTGAGATCCATCAAGACACCAAAGGGACACAGTGGGCAGAGAGGAGCAAAGCTGGGCAGAAGCCTATTTGGGATCAATGTGGAGCCAGAAGAAGCTCCCGAAAACATGAAACAAGGTGAAGAGTAAATGAGAACTCCCTGGGGCATTCACACTGTCCACAGGACCTGTACAAATCTGGGAATGGGAGAAACACCCTGGCACACACACACATCTCCCTCATGCTTCTGAACTAAGGCAGAGAGCCACAGAGACTTTTTGGGTTGGCAACTCTCAAGTCCAAGGGGACTTCTACAAGCCTTGGTCCCTGGAACAGATTAGGACCAGTGTAATAGCCCCAGTAGAGTCTGCAGTTGTGGAGCTTGAGAGCAGTAAGACTGCTATTGCTCTCTTGTCAGACAAGGGACTCGGGGTCAGCTTCCAGCTTAGAAGTGAACAGAAGGCTTCTGCCACAGCCTCCTGCTGCCCTAGAAAACACCCAGATGGCAGGATGTATGTCACTCACCCCCACCACTAGTAGCCAGGTGGGCCACGCCTGCCAGAGCTTCCAGCCCAGTGGTCTCACTTCTATGTAAACTCAGCCAGCAGGTACAGTCTCTTGTTGCCCCAGGAAACACCCAGACAACAGGGTAGGCAAATTCACCCGATCCTGCCTCTCATAACCAGATGGGTCACACCTGTTAGAACTCCCAGTCCAGTTATCTCACTACTGCCTGAACTCTGTGTGCAGGTGCAACACCGTGTTCCCTCTCAGAAGCACTCAGACAACATATTAGGTGACCCTCGCCTAACCCCGCACTTCCTAGTTGAGAAGGACTTACTGGTTTGGGCAGAGCCCTCATTCTCAGGTTACCGAAAACAGGTGAGATGCCCAGGTTCACAGGGTGGTAGAGGACACAGTTTGTCTGCCAACCATGATGCCTGCTTGAGGGAGCCCTGTGGACCAGAACACCCAACAAAATAAATGTGCACATGGAGTCAGTGATCAGAGTGGATTCCTTCAAGTCCAGGAGCAGGCTGGGTGAGGGGATCATCCTTCTCCACCTATACCACAGAGCAATACTGCCAACTGCACCAAAACACAAAAGAGCTATGCAGCAGAGTAATAGCCTATCTGCTGGCTAATACTTTTACGCATCATATATTGGATTATAGCCTAAAATACACCCCCAACTATTTTGCCAGTATACAGTGCATGCAAAATCTAAGTGCCCTACCCCAGCCAGTGACCCCTCCCAGCCAAGACCTGTGCACCCCACTGCACTGTCATAACTGCTGGCATGAGTGAGTGATCATGGAACCCATTGCCACCACTTGATGAAGTGCTTTGGCCAGCACCCTCCTTTGGAAGGGTGAGGTCAGCAGAATGGGAACACCTAGTCCCCTCCAGTGCAGCAGGTATCTAACTCTGAGGGTCCAGAGAACCACGTAAGGGCCTTTATACCAGCCCCCTAGAGCACACAGGCAAGGAGTGCTGACCTGAATCTTGATCTGCTGAAATCTTTTAGAATTGAAGCTAGTCTCCTGAACCCTCCTTAAAACATAGTCAAACCACCATGGGCATCAAGGAAGATAAAAGTAAAAAAAAAAAAAAAAAAAAAAAATTCCAAAGGACATCAACTTCAAACATTAAGGGATCATAAGTCCACACAGATGAGAAAGAGCTAGCACAGAAATCTGGCAACTCAAGAAGCCAGACTGTCTTCTTACCTCCAAATGACTTCTCTAGTCCCACAACAACAGTTCTTTACCAGGCTGAAATGGCTGAAATGACAGACATAGCATTCAGAATATGGATAGGAATAAAGATTATTAGATTCAGGAGAAAGTCAAAACCCAATCCAAGGACTCTAAGGAATACAACAAAATGATATAGGAGCTGAAAGAGGAAAAGACAATTTTAAGGAAGAACCAAACTTGTTGTGATTGTATTATGAAATTCTTTTAGTGAGTTTTTTTGACTCACTCAATGCAAACATTTCATAATACAGTTGCAAGAATTAACAGCATAATATATAATACTGAGAAAAGAATCTCGGAGTTTGAAAACTGGATCTCTGGATTATCTCAGACAAAAACATTTTAAAAAGGTAAAAAGAATGAGCAAAATTTCTGAAATATATTGGATCATATAAAGAGATCAAATTTATGACTTGTTTGTATCCCAATGAGTCATAAAAGGGACTCATTAAAAAGAGTGTGAGAAATTTTCCAAATTGCTCAATTTGGAAAATATGGTTGTGGATATAGTCCATGAAAATTTCCTCACCCTTGTTAGAAAAGTCAATATTCAAATTCAGGAAATGCAGAGAACCCCTGTGAGATACTCTACAGTACCTTTCCGTAGAAACTTTACAAGCCAGAAGAGACTGGGGCCTATATTCAGCATTCTTGAAAAAAAGAAAAGAAACTCCAATCAATAATTTTAAACCAGCAAAACTAAGCCTCATAAGCAAAGCAGAAATAAGATATATTTCAGAGATGCATATACTAAGGGAATTTGTTATCAGCAAACATACCTTATAAGAGATGGTTCACGCGTTTAATCCTAGCTCTTTGGGAGGCCAAGGCAGGCAGATCACCTGAAGTCAGGAGTTTGAGACCAGCCTGGCCAGCATGGTGAAAACCTGTGTCTACTAAAATAAAATAAAATAAAATAAATAAAATAAAATAAAATAAAATAAAATAAAATAAAATAAAATAGCCAGGTATGGTGGCACATACTTGTAATCCCAGCTACTCAGGAGGCTGAGGCAGGATAATCTCTTGAACGCAGGAGGTGGAGATTTCAGTGATCTGAGATTGCACCACTGTACTCCAGCCTGGGCAACAGAATAAGACTCAATCTCAAAAAACAAAAAGAGAGAGAGAGATCTTTATGGAAGTGCTAAATATGGAAATAAAAGACCATTACCAGCCACCTGAAAACACACTTAAGTACAAAGACCATTGACACCATAAAGCAACTACAAAATCAAGTCTGCATAATAACCAGCTAACAATATGATGACAAAATCAAATCCTCACATATTAATATTAGCCTGGAATGTAAATAGGCTAAATGTCCCAGTTGAAGTTACAGAGTGGCAAGTTATATAAAGAAGCAAGACTTAACTGTATGCTGTCTTCAAGAGACCCATTGCACGTACAGTGACACGCATAGGCTCAAAGTAAAAGGGTGGAGAAAAATTTACCAAGCAAATGGAAAAGAAAAAAAAAAAAGTGGGGGTTGCTGTTCTAATTTCAGACAAAACAGACTTTAAACCAACAATGACCAGAAAAAGACAAAGAAGGACATTACATAATGATAAATGGTTCAATTCAGTAAGACTTAACTATCCTAAATATATATGTACCCAACACAGAAGCATCCAGATTCATAAAGCAAGTTCTTAGAGACCTTAAATGAGACTTAAATAACCACACAGTAATAGTGGGCGACTTCAGCATCACATTGGCAGTATTAGCTAGATCATCAAGGTAGAAAATTAACGAAAGATATTCAGGACCTGAATTGGTCACTTGACCAAAACTAACATACAGCTATGAATATACATTCTTTCCATCTGCACATGGCACATACTGTAAAATGGAAAACACAATTTGCCATAAAACAAATATCAGTAAATTCAAAAAACTCAAAATCTTATCAACTGCATTCTCATACCTCAGCACAATAAAAATAGAAATCAATACTAAGAAGGTGGCTCAAAACCACACAATAATGAATAGAAATTAAATGACTTGCTCTTGAATGTATTTTTAGCAAAAAATAGAATTAAGACGGAAGTCAAGAAATTGTTTGAAGCTTTTAAGAAAAAAGATACAACATACCAGATTCTCTAGGACATGGCTAAAGCAGCGTTAAGAGGAAAGTTTAGGGCACTAAATGCCCACATCAAAAAGTTAGAAAGATCTCAAGTTAACAATCTAACACCACATGTAGAAGAACTAGAAAAACAAGAGCAAGCAAACCCCAAAGCTAGCAGAAGACAAGAAATAACCAAAACCAGAGCTGAACGAAATGAAACTGGGACACAAAAAACAAACAAAAAATTAACAAAACCAGAAGTTGGTTCTATGAAAGAAGAAATAAGAGATTGATAGACTACTAACTAGACTATAATTTAAAAAATAATAGGTGAGAAGATGCAAATAAACACAATCAAAAATGACAAAGAGGACATTACCACTGATACCACAGAAATTAAAAAAAAAAATAACCTCAGAGATTATTATGAACACCTCTATGCACACAAACCAGAAAACCTACATGAAATGGCAAATTACTGGAGACATACAATCTCTCAAGATTGAACCAGGAAGAAACTGAAACCCTAAATAGACCAAAAAAAATGAGCTCTGAAATTGAATCTGTAACAAAAAGGCTTGCAAAGCAGAAAAAACCCAGAACCAGATGGATTCACAACCAAATTTTACCAGCTATACAATGAAGAGCTGGCACCATTAATGCTGAAACTGTTCTTAAAAATTGAGGAGGAGGGACTCCTCCCTAACTCATTCTAGAAGGCCAGCCTCATTCCGATACCAAAACATGGCAGAGACACAATGAAAATAGAAAACTTCAGGCTAATATCCTTGACGGACATAGATGCAAAAATCCTCAAAAAAATACTAGCAAACTGAACCAAGCAGCACATCAAAAAGCTAATCCACCACAATCAAGTAGGCATTATCCCTGGATGCAAGTTTGATTCAACATATGCAAATCAATATATGGGATCCATCTCATAAACAAAACTAAAAAAGCACATGATCATCTCAATAGATGCATAAAATACTTTTGATAAAATTCAACATTCTTTCATGTTAAAAACCCTAAACAAACTAAGCATTGAAAGAGCATTTCTCAAAATAATGAGAGCCATCTATGACAAACCATCAGCCAACATCATGCTGAATGTACAAAAGCTGGAAGCATTTCCCTTGAGAACTGGCATGAGACAAGGATGTCCTCTCTCACCACTCCTATTCAACATAGTATTAGAAGTCCTGGACAGAGCCATCAGGCAAGAGAAAGAAATACAAGACATCAAAATAGGAAGAGAGAAAGTCAAACTATCTCTGTTTGCAGACAATATGATTTCATATCTGAAAACTCCATAGTCACTGCCCCAAATGCCTAGATCTGATCAACAACTCCAGCAAAGTTTCAGGACACAAAAGCAATGTTCAAATATCAGTAGCATTTCTATATACCAACAAAATCAAATCTGAGTGCCAAATCAAGAATAAAATCTCATTCTAATAGCCACAAAAAAATACCTAGTTATACAGCTAACTAGGGAGGTTAAAGAGCTCTGTAATGAGTATTATAAAACACTGCTGAAAGAAATCATAGGTAACACAAACAGATGGAAGAACATTCCATGCACATGGATAGGAAAAATCAATATTTTTTAAAATGGCCATACTGCCAAAAGCAGTTTATATATTTAATTATATCCCTATCAAACTACTATGAACATTCTTCATGGAATTATAAAAAAAAAAAAAAAACTATTATAAAATTCATGTGGAACCAAAAAATACTCAAATAGCCAAAGCATTCTTAAGCAGACGAACAAAGCTACCAGACTTCAAACTATACTACCAGGCTACAGTAACCAAAACAGCATGGTGTTTTTTACATAAACAGACACATAAAACAAGTTTCAGTACATTCATAGACTAATGGAACAGGATAGCCCAAAAATAAAGTCACACATCTACGCACACCTGATCTTCAGCAAAGCAGGCAAAAACAAACAATCAGGAAAGGACTTCCTCGTCAATAAATGGTGCTGGGATAACCGGATGGCCATATGCAGAAGATTAAAATTGGACCCCTTCTTTACACTATACACAAAAATCAATTTATGATAAAGTTTTAAATGTGAAACCAAAAACCGTAAACTCTCTTGTAGAAAACCTAAGGAATACCATTCTGGACATAGACCTTGGTGAAGATCATATGACAAAGATTCTTATCAAAAGCAATTGCAACAAAAACAAAAATTGACAAATGGGACCTAATTAAACTAAAGAGCTTCTACACGGCATAAGAAACTGTCAACGAAGTAAACAAACAACCTACAGAATGGGAGAAAATATCTACAAACCATACATCTAACAAAGGTCTAAAGTCCAGAATCTATAAAGAACTTAAACAAATTAACAAAAAAAACTGACACCATTAAAAAGTGGGCAAAGGGTTTTAATAGACATTATCCGAAAGAATATATTCATGCAGGCAAAAAGACTATGAAGAAAATGATCATCACTAATCGTTAGAGAAATATAAATCAAAACCACAATGAGATACCATCTCACAGTAGTCAGAATGGCTATTAGTCAAAAAAGTAGAAAAAGTAACAGATGCTGGCAAGGTTACAGAGAAAGGAGAATGCTTATACACTGCTAGTGGGAATGTAAATTAGCATAGCCACTGTGGAAAGCAGTTTGGTGATTTCTCAAAGAACTTGAAACAGAACTACCATTTGACCACATAATTCCATTATTGGGTATATACAAAGAGGAACATCAACATTCTACCATAAAGACATATGCACACTTATGTTCATCACAGCACTATTCAGTGTAGCAAAGACATAGAATCAACCTAGATGCCCATGGACTGGATAAAGAAAATGTGGCACATATACACCAAGGACGATTATGCAGCTGTAGAAGGTCATGTCCATTGTAGAAGATCATGTCCATTGCACCAACATTGATGGAACTGGAGGCTATTATCCTATGTGAACTAATGCAGGAACTGAAAACCAGATACCACATGTTCTCACTTATAAGTGGGAGCTAAATGTTGATACACATGGGCACAAAGAAGGGACTACTGGAGGGTGGAGGGCGGGAAGAGCATGAGGACTGAAAACTACCTGTCAGGTACTATGCTTACTGGGTGATGAATTAATCTATACACCAAACCCCCATGACATGCAATTTACCTATGTAACAAACCTGCACCTGTCCTACTCAAACTAAGATAAAAGTTTTAAAAGGTGGTCCTGGAAGAGTGTATCTAAATATTTATTTAGTTATTTAACTAAACTGGTAGTATAAGAATACCTGAAGACAATTTTGGATTAAATTAAAGAACAAGTAATGCCTTATATTTGATTTAATAATATGTTAGATATATAAGTATACATATAAAGTTGCTGGAAGAGTTTTTATGTAGTAGAACTTTCTGTTCCTTCAACTTGTTGAAAATTGTTACCTAAAATTGAATCTATAATATGATTTAACAATAAACCATAAAAAAAAAATCCTTTTCTTTTCTTAACGTCTGCTCTTCAGGGAACTCATGTTAATAATGGTTAAATAGTGGGTAATATTTTATGGTAACACAAGGCACTTGCCAATTTTATGTTCTTCTTTGTTTTCTTGTTACATGAAGACGTGTGTTTTTACTTTTTCAAGCTTTGCTTTGTGTAGAGAGTGAGAATGGAACTGCCTTACTATCTTAGAGTTAAAACTGAATGTGGTAGTTAATGATTTGAAGAAGAAAGATTGTGACATGTAGCATAAGTGAGTCTGTTAACAATAAGATGTTTTGTTGAAATGCTAAGAGTGATTTTTGTTTTAAAAAATTGGATTTTGCCTCTGTTTACCTTTATATTTCCTTGAAAGCCATTGTATTCACCCCTTTCCACCCCCAAACATACTATTCTGCAGTCATGTGAATATGTACTCAGTTCTTTTCACATCTTATGTTTTCTCTTACTTCCAGGCATCCAGGCATGTTACTCCCTGTGTTTATGTCTTTATTATGACTTATTTTATCTGGCTAATTACTATTTATACCTCAGACTCAACTTCAATGTCATTTTCAACAGGAGGCTTTCATAATTGCAAAGCTTTTGCCATTCCTCCATCCATGAAATTTCAATATATGCCTTTCCTACATGTTCTCATTTCCTGTGTTATCTACATTGGGTTCAGTTATTGACAACATTAAATATACCTGTATGTTTATCTTTATCTCTGTCTTGATTTTAAAGGCTCAGGAATTGTGTATGTCATGTTTGCCTCATAATTTCATTGTCTAGCGTGGGGCCTGACACATAATCATTCCCAATATATTATTGCTATGGGCAGTCTTTAAAGTCGTTCTTACATCCATGGTCAAAGACAGACCATTACTGAAGTGTCACACAAAGTAAGAAAACTGGAAGGAGCAAAGTACAGTATTGAGTTTGGGGAACAGGACAGATAGGATAAAGCTGAGTAAAAGTAAAGTTATGAATCCAAAGGGTTGAGTTGTTCTCTGTTGTTCTATGTTCATGCAGTGATACTGATTGGAACATTTAAATTATGGGTGCAACACACCAACATGGCACAAGTATACATATGTAACAAACCTGCACGTTATGCACATGTACCCTAGAACTTAAAGTATAATAATAAAAGATAATAATAATAATAAAATAAATAAAAATAAAAATAAATTATCATGAATGTTCATCTTGAGATTTCATGGTACCCTGTGACCTAAAGACATATCATAAACTTGAAAAGAAAAATGTTAATAAAAATATTAATTGAGTATGATATTATTAAATGAAATGAGCATTTTCCACAGTTACCTAATTTAGTAACCTCACTATAGTTAGGAAAAAGGGCTCAATGAAGTTAAAAAAACTCACCAGAAGCCTCCAAGCTTTACAATTCAGTTCAAGTTCACCTACATCAAAGATATTGATGCCATGTTGTCCCCAAGGCAAAACAAGCTATGCTGAATTCATCATAACAGATACGTATGAAGAACTAATGGATAGACTTTGATAAGTTTTTCTTTAAATTTTTTTTTTTTTTTTTTCCTGTTTTGGATGTCCCTTACACTTGACCAAGTGTTATCCTCAAATTCAGTGATACAAGTTCAGGTATTTACCAGTAATAAATCACAAAGAGCATCACTTACCAAGCATTTGCCTTCTAAAGAGAGTCCCTATTGTTTCTTCTCTAAAATTTCTCTCAGGCTCTCATTTATTAAATCTAGCCTCTGGGCTTAAACTACAATTACTATTTTCATAGGTCATCAGGGTTAGTGTAATCATATAAAAGAAAGACACTCTGAAATAAAGCAAACTACATTGCAGAGAGAATATTTCCTCAATGTCGCCCAGGCTAGAGTGCAGTGGTGTGATCTCGGCTCACTGCAACCTCTGCCTCCCAGATTCAAGTGATCCTCCTCCCTCAGCCTCCTGAGTAGCTGGGATTACAGGCATGCACCACCACATCTGGCTAATTTTTTTGTATTTTTAGTAGAGATGGGGTTTCACCATGTTGGCCAGGCCTGTCTTGAACTCCTGACCTCAGGTGACCCACCCACCTTGGCCTCCCAAAGTGCTGGGATTATAGGTGTGAGCCATTGCCCCCAGCCATTTTTAGCCCTTTAAATATGCCATCCCATTAGTGCCCATTAGGTGGCACTAATGTAAATTTAAAAGCCACAAATTTTCTTTCTTCTAGAAAGCCTCTAGATGATCAGAATGTCCTCACGAGTAATCAGCTGTTAATCTTACTAAGGATTGCTTGTATGTATGACAGGGTGTGTCACTTCTTTCTTTCTGCTTTCAAGATTCTTTAGCATTTGACCACTTGATTATGAAGTGTCTAAATGTGGATCTCTTTGGGTTTATTTTATTTGAGGTTCTGGATGTGTAGATGAATATTTTCTCTTCAAATCTGGGAATCTTTTAGGTATTGTTTCTTCCATTTTGTTTTCGTTTTTCTATTTTCTTTTTTTCTAGAAGTCCTATTATGTGTATTTTGAAATACTTGATGGTACCCACAGAAACTGAGGCTCTGTTCATTTTTCTTCATTTTCTTTCCATTCTACTTTTTAGACTGGGTAATGACTATTGACCAGCTTTCAAGTTCACTGATTTTTTTCTTCTGCCTGTTCAAATCTGTTGCCGTACCCCTCAGTGAATATTTCATTTTAGTTATTATACCTTTCAACTCTATAATTTATATTTAATGGTTTCTATCTCTCTATTGGAATTCTCTATTTGATAAGATGTCATTTCTACATTTTCTTCCTTGAACTTATTTATAATACCTAATTGAAAATTTTTGTGTAGTAAGTTGTGTGGTGATGTTTCTATAGGAACAGCTTCAGTTGATTTCTATTTTTCCATGTGTGTGGACCGTACCGTTTTATTTCTTTGCATATCTGACAAGTTTTTTTTTGAAAACTGGACATTTAAAACACACAATGTGGCAAATCTAGAAATCAAATTTTCCCCTCCCCCAGGGTTTGTTTTTGTTGTTACTTACTATAGTTCTTATTGTTTGCTTATTTAATGATTTTTTTCTGAGCAAATTTTGTAAAGACTGTGTTCTCTGCTACAGGTGGATACTGAAGTCTATATATACTCCATTAGCTTGACAGCTAATAATTGGGTAACTATTTACTTAAACACAGAAAACCAAAAATATTTTCAGTCTTTGCAAACGGGCTCTGGGTGGACGTGCATGTTGGAGCACACCTTCAATACTCAGCTAGGCAGTTTAAAACTCTACCATTTATTTCCTTCTTGTACAGAGCTTCAAGTTCAGCTAGAGGCTTGAGACACTAGGGTCTTCCAAAGGCTATCCTGAGGATGTGCACACCACTGTGCATGAATATGGTCTTCTAAATTTCCAAGAATGTGTCAGAGTTTTTCAGTGCCCTTACAGATGTCTCATTCTTCAACTTTTTCTGTTAAGTTTTTTGGTTGGTTTATTGTTTGCCTCAATTGTTATATATCATTCCAAGCAGGCAGAAGTATGTTAAAAACTTGCCTGTAAATGTTTACAAAATGATGCTTTCTTTCCCCCTCCACCCCCAAGTGTGGCTTTTAGCATTATATGGATTTTAAGTCAGGTGAAATAATGAAAAACCTTTTTTCTCTTCCAGGAAATTACCAGATAGGTCAAATAATGGCTGCTCCTTGGGAATAAGGCTTTGAAATAGATCCAGCTTCATTCTCCTCTTTCTGGTACTAGGATAGCTATTGCTATTTTAGAAGACTGCTGAGCTGGGGAGTAGGGGTGGCACTAATGTAAATTTAAAAGCCACAAAGTTCACTGTTCTCACCGAGATCCATTCATTTTTCTTGAATAAGTGCCCTCAGGTTACTGCAAACTTTTGTTTAATTTTGAGTTTTGAAAATTTCATTCTGAAAGTTCTCTTCAGTTGTTTTGTTATTTTTTTTCATGGGGGGGTAATATTTTAGAAGTCCTTATTCTGCTTTTTTTTTTTTTTTAATGCTGACATCCTGAGATCCCTTCTTGACTTTCTCCTTCCTTAATTCTCTCTGTTACTTTTCTGAGTAGTCATGCTATTTGCTTATTACTATTAGTATCATAAAAATACCAAGCCCTTTTATTGAATATCACCAAATTTTGATTTCATGAAACAATGACATTAGGCATGAACTTTGTGAATAAATACTTAAGTAATAAATACGTAAGTGAATGAAGTCAGTCCCCTTGGGCAGAGTTGTAGAATTTCCATTCTTATGACCTGCCTGTCTCTTTCTGGGCATAACCTCTGCACCACTACACCACTGCTGTGGTAGGGGACAGCATGCCCATTTTCCAGGAGTAACGCCTTCCTTCCATGAGTGGGCATGAATACTGAGGTAAATAGTAGCTTCCAGTCTTCTTAGCTTGCTCCATAAGGGTAGAGTCTTCATTCTATGAATGACCTGGGGTGGGACAATTGAGATATAGTATTCTTGGCATATCACATCTAAAGCAGAGTCCTTACTTACATATGGAAGCTGGGTAGGCTAAGGGACCTTGGTCTCTCAGGTGCGCCTGCTGGGAATAGGGCTTCTGAAACACCGGGCTTTGAGATGGTATTTGATGAACTGTCTGTCCCAGGTGGAGCCCATAGTCCTATACTAGGAGCTAAAGTAAGAAGGAGTTTCTGCTTTCCTGTTTGCACTCACCCAGAGTACAGTATCTACATAAGAGTTTCCATCACATAAAGCTGTGGAGGGGGCGGGAGCAAGTTGTGGCTCAAATGCCACAGATTCTCAATGTTCTTAATGGTATTTCACAGATATTCTTGCATAAATGTTCCTCCACTGGTTATATGCCCTTAGGACAATCTCCAGAGTCTAAATGGTTATTTTATATCATTTTAAAAAGTTAAACAGTTATTTCCCTAGGAAGAGAGCCCATTGAGTTTTTCACAATGCCATTCTGCAAGAAGATGACTTTTAAGAAAAGTATTTTAAACCTTTCAAGGCTCCCATTTTCTTTCCTATTTTTCTCTTAGTGCCATTAGCAGCAAGGAGACAGCAAGTCAAAATTAGATTTGGGGGCTTGAAAGAGGTAAACGGTCATGTCAGCAAACTGACATTTATGTAGCATTTTTAAAGTAATTTTTTAAAGTCTCCCTTTATTCCTAAAGCATTTTTTGATTCATCTGAATACTGTTTAATTCATTCAACTCCATCTGAATCTCTTTCTTCTCCACTGGACTTTACGCTATTTGAAGACAGAGATCATGTGTCATTTATCTGTGTATGTGACTCAGCACCAAATGTAGTGCGTAATAGAGTGCCTGTCGTCAAATAGGAGCTTAAGAGATGAAAGAAGAAAAACAAATTAAAAAGTGAATAAATAAATAAATAAATAAATAAATAAATAAATGATGTAGTAGCATCAAATGGAAAGACTGTAGGATTTTTGAATTAGAAAGACTTGAATTCAAATCTTGAGTCTTTCTTTTAATGTAACCTTTGAATTCTTGTCTAAGCTCTACGTGCTTTAATGTCTGCATCTATAATATGAAACTAATAATATTTACCTTAGATGGTATTTGTGTAAACTTATAAAATAACACATAAAATCCTAATATACTGCATATAACCAGAGTGATCTCAATAATATAATTTATATGATTAATACATTTCTATTTTACTGCTTAATAATAAACACTTTGAAAATGGTCAGCATCAATTTATATACTGTCATAAACTATTTGAAGTAAATGCTATACCAATAGCCAGCTCAATGATCTCAGGACCTAAGGAATGTAAAAGAGAATAAATACGAGGATAAGAAGTTCACAAGAATAAAGACAAAAATAGGAGAGAGAGAGAAAGTGAGAGAAGAAATAGAGAAAAGAAATGCAAATTAATTTTTCTCTTACTCTATCTTGTAACTCATTCTCCTCTCTTCCTTCTCGACAATAAATACATTAATTATTTTTAAGCCGGAAGATTCAGATAATAAATGATATATTCAATATTCTTGAACAAGAGAAAAAACATATGCCTCATATCCCAGTAAAGGCATCTGGAGGTCATTTGCAAACTGTTAGCTCTAAATTAGGAGGGGCATTACTTCCTAGAAAATCAGAATAACAACAAAATAAAGGATAAAGAATAACCTTGTTGAAATTGTGACAAAGGCAATTGATAGAATTCTTTTTAAAAGATTGCAATCTTCTACTAAAAGTCGCAGCAACACTCACATCTGAAAAAAGACAGAAGGTTCCTGAGCTGCTCATGGACTCACCCTGGTTTTCTTCAAGCTTATGTCCATTTCATTACATATCTGCACAAAATTGATTCCCTTTTCATTTGATGCTCCTTTATTTAATCTCCTGATTCTAGCAATATGACAAATTTATTTTTATTACTTTTTTTTTTTTTTTTTAAAGAGACAGGGTCTCGCTCCGTCACCCAGTCTGGAATGGGTGATCCTAGCTCCCTACAACCTTGACCTCTTGGGCTCAAGTGATTCTCCCACTTCCCCCTCCTGAGTAGTTGGATCCACAGGCATGCATGCACAACCATGCCTGGCTAACTTTTTTTTTTTTTTTTAATGTAGAGTCCTGCTATGTTACCTAAGCTTATTTTTTATTACATTTAAATGTACAGAGAAAATGTAGCTCTTTATTTTCTAAAGCTATACTGATATTTCCCCCATTAGCTTTTCTACAATGCTGGGTAGTAATACTAAATACTAATTTCGATTTTCCAAATAACAATATCTCGGTGCCTTCTATCATTTGGGTAATTAAAATATTTGTAGTTTAAACCTTCAGTGTATTCAAAGTCAACTTCTTGTCAGAGCTAGTTTAGTTGTTTTCAAATAACACAGTCCCTCCAGGTATATGATCTCTCTCTCTCTCTCTCTCTCTCTCTCTTTATTTTTATTTTTTTTTAATTTGGACTCCCTTTACTATTTCTTACCCAAATAGAGTCTCAGTCTTTGAGAGAGGTTTATAGTAGTGGAGTAAGACAGCATCTTATATGTTAGGCCGTACCCTATAGGTTCCCTTAGGTGTTACTTAAAGATTGGTCAGGATCATCTTCTCCCTAAGCTGATGCAGTTGAGGGACAACAGGTACCATCACTTGACATTTGCTGTTGAAGCCTGCAGCTAGTACTACCAAGTCCAGGTCTTTCTTATCTTCATTAGACCCCAATATCTTTCCCTGGTTGGTCTCGTTAACCTCAGCTATTTATGCTGCTACAGCATTCATAAAGGACTAGCCATAATACTCATATAATCCTAGCCCAAGTTTTCTAACCTGAAGACCTCAGCTACCAGTAGTCTGATACTTACTCTTTTATGTGATACATGCTAGCAAACGTCTTAGACATATTTTCAGAAAACTTTTAAAATTTGTATTTCACGAACATATAGAAACTTCCAGATTTAATAAACACTACATAGAAACAATAATGCCTTAGGAAAACTAAACTCAGTCTCCCCTTCCATTGAATTATGCTTTCCTTATGAATTTATATTTATGTTTTAAACACTACTTTGGAAATATAATGTTACTACATTGAGAACGTCCAGAAAGCAGGGCAGTATCTCTTCCATCCTTCGATTTTTCACATTCATTGGTATAGTTTTAAAGTTGTCTTTCCCTCCAGGTTTCAAGCATAAATTGAAGAGGAGGAAAAAATTACCTTGGTGTTTAACTACCCTTCTGTCTTCCTTTGTTTTACTTTTTATCTCCATAATCTGACAGATATTTAAGAGGTGGTCTTTGTGTTTTCTCTTTTTCTTTCTGTAATTTTTTGCTACTTTGTGGGGTATCTTAAACACCATGATCTGAGTCATCCATGCTTATTTCTTATTATAAAAATACTATATAGTACGTAGTTGAAAAATTTCATATTTCTCTTTACAAAACCTAGTTATCAAGGTATTATCTTAATGAAGAATCCAATTTTAGGTATCAGAAGCTGAAAACTAATATTTTAGTTCTGGTTGAATCACTAGTGAAACAAAACCCATCCCTATCCATAAGAGATGTATTCTTTAGATGTGTTAGAGAGAATGTCATGAATACAGAAATTCAAAAGAGACAGGAACATTTATATTTTTCAAAATATTTGTCAACCATGCTACACACACAGAGAGAAGGAGAGAGGGAGAGAGGGAGAAAGAGGGAGGGAGGGTGGGAGGGGAAGAGAGAGAGAGAGAAACAATATATGCTTGATTTTTTTTAGAACGAATATTCTTTCCATATTAATACTTATACTTGATTTTCTAGTTTTGTCCCTTTATGCTCACTAAAATGTTAGACTCAGACTCACTCCTAAGGATCTCTCAAAGTAGTTATCACCTTCTTACAGAAATCTCAATGCTACTATCTAGCTTTATCTTCTCACAACCAATACCCTTAGATCATATCACTTGATGTGGCTTGGTCAAACTAACCCCAGCTCACTTCTCAAAGGATGCATTCCAAAAATAATATGGGTCAAAATATCCTGAGATAGTTTGATCGATAATACAGAAGGAACTGAACTATAACATAATATGATTTAAGCAATAAAAGACTTGAGAATCTTTGATTGGTTTTCATGAATAGAAAGGGATTTCTAAGATGTATTAGCAATAGAAATTAAAATTCTGAATTGTTCCTGAGTCAGACTTTATTCTCCATGAGTTGGCAGTTCCTGTGATTTTCCATGAGTTTTCAGCTCTGTTAAAGAGCAATACAGGAGAAATGTGTGGATGAATATCAAAAGAACAAAAGTACAGTATCATGGAGAATATGGTACTCAGGGAATAAATTTTAGAACCTTAGGGCTAGTTTTTTTACAAAGATGTACTTACCTGTTCCAGGCATTACATAAGAGCTGGCATACTGTTTCTGTAGTCTTAATAAGATTTATTAACATATTCAAGAAATATATGTATCAAATACTTAAAATATATTAGGAGTGAATACTTTCCAAATAGGAGAGTAAGAACCATTGAAAATCTACTCCTCCATAAGAGCAATGAGAACACAGGAAAGAAATGGAAAACTCAATATTGTTAGAATGCTAGGAACTAAGCAAAGTTTTGCAAAAACCCAAGGAACGTTTGTTCAAGAGCAAATGGCTGAATCTTGGTAAGAACAAATGAACTTCATGGTATTTCACCTGTGTGCTATTATGCCAATCCCCTCAGTCTCATGATACTAAAAAAATAAAAATCTTGAAACTACAGAAGCTATTTTTTAAAATCAGCCTAGTAGACACTGGAGAGAGCAGTCGTCACACAAAAGCCCAATTCCAAGATTTTGTCATAATTTGAGCTATCTGGCAGTTCCCTAGGATCCTCCACTCACATAGCTCATTTGTATCATACATGACAAAATTCACTTCCTGTGAAGAGATTTTTACCATATGCATTTACTGAAACAAATAGAAACGAATGTTTACCATCATAGCCACCTGAAGCAAGGATATAGAGCAAACAAGAAAGTGATTAAAACACTTAAAAAGAAAAGCTGAGGAACCAGATATCTATAGGAGGCTTTGAAAAGCTCCAACATAATCCTGGGAAATTAGATGTCCATGCATATAAACAGGGATTCAGAAATAACCAGGAAAGTCCTGGCATGGTGCTAATATTTCACCTGTCTCTGATCTTGAGGGTTTTTGAAAGTAGAAATTGAAATATAATACAGAGTTATAAACTGCCTAAGTATTGAAGGAGTTCTCTAATATGGACTAAGAACCTATTAGTGAAGGATGAGAGATTTGTTGGTTCAAGGCATTTAAGGCATTTATCTTCTCACAACCAACACCCTTAGATCATATCACTTGATGGGGCTTGGTCAGACTTACCCCTGTCTGACCACAAAACTAGTCAAGCAGAGACTGTAGTGACCACAAATAAAAAAGACTTTGCAGAATTAGTTAGTGAAAGTCATTAAACAAACAAAACAAAAATGAAACCAACAGAAAGCAACAACAAAATATTCAGTGAAATATGCTTTTCAAATTATGTCATTGAAAAGATACAGTTAAAAAATTTAAAAGTGAGGCATGCAAAGAAACAGGAAATATAACCCATACATGGAATAAAATTATTTAATAGAAAGTATCCTGTGGAACCCCAGATGTTGGTCTTATAAAATTTCACTTATTAAATTTTAAATTTGGGATTGTAAATAACATTTTAAAATGAATATATTGGAATGATGTTTCCCCAGATAGAATTATTAAAGAGGTATAGTCATAAAAAATAGAAATTCTGGAATTGGGCTGTAAATGATATGAAAAATTCACTAATGGGAGCTCAATGGGAGATTTGAGCAGTCAGAAGAAATACTCCTGAATTCGAATATAGGTCAATTGAGATCATATAGTCTGAAGAGCAGAATGAAGAAAAAAGAGTGTTACAGAGATATGAGGCACCATTGAGCATCTCAACAGACACATAATGAGAGTCTCAGAAGAAGAAGAAGAGAGAGAGAAAGCAACAGAAAAACTAGTTGAATTAATGGTTCCCCAAAACTTCCAACATTTGGTAAAAAACATTTGTGTACCCTTCGAAGAAGCACAATAAACTCCCAAATAGAATACAACGAAAGAAATCCACACATAGATATAACATTAACAAATTTTCAATAGTCATAGATAGAGAATTTTGAAAGTAGGAAGATAGAAGTAACTTGTTATGTACAAGGGAAGTCTAATAAGATGAATAGATTTTTAAAATCAGATATCATGAAACACAAAAGGCTGAAGAATGACCTATTAAAAATGTTCAAAGAAAATGATGGTGAACCAATAATTCTAAGCCCCACAAAGTTATTTCTCAGCAACAAAAGATACTGCTTGGAGAAATGGATAATACTAGAACTGGGGCAATAACTATATAAGATGAAGCTAAATAAAACATTTTGTAGTGTCAGAGAGCTGAGGAGTGTTTAACACAACACACACACACACACACACATACACACACACACAATAGATTACGTCAAAGGGACATGGGAGTCAACTGAAAAAGTTCCTAATAGCCTCAACAATTTGAGTGACAAAACAAGTAAATTAGTATTGAATTATCAAATAAATAAACTTCAGAACATAGTGATAGAAAAATGATTTAAAAATCAGTAAATGGGAAGTATTAAATAACTTATGCACTAGATTTCCATATAATTTAGGTAGATACTCCACTCTCACAGAAGTAGAGCCTAATTCCCCCTCCCTAATTATAGGCTACACATAGAGACTTCTTTCCAAAGAGTAGAGTATAGAAAGGTATTATGTTGGGGCAAAGTAACTTCATAGTGGAGAAGCTTGACAAATACTCTTAGCCACATGATTATTGTTAACATTAATAGTTTTAAGTCATGTTAATAATAGGTTCTCTTGATATAATGTGATAAAAATGACATTTTTTCTCTGTTATTTTCTGCCCCAAAATCTGTGATTCCATTGTAATCTTGTGAATAACATTATAAACATCCCAACTGGAACACATTTTAGAAATGTACTTTACTACTATCAGACAGTAACATGAAAAACTGGGTGTAAGTATATGGGAAATTTATGTACCATCTTGACTGTTCTCTATAAATCTAAAAGTGTTATAAAACAAACTCGTATTTTAAAGGGAAAAATTAAGATAATTTCATATACACAAATCTAAAAGAATTTGTCCATGGCAGACTTTCCCTACAATAAATATTAAAGAGACAACTTCAGGGCAAAATGAAGGACGCTGGACCGTAACCTGTATCCATACAAAATAAACTAATACCATTGGTAAAAATGTAAACTACATATGTAAATTTAAAGATAATGAAGTACTTTTTTGTAATTCATTTCATTTCTTATCAGATTAAAATCAATCTTCATAAGCCAATAATTATAAAAGTATGTTGATGGGCTGATAATGAATAAGTATATAATTTCCATGACAATAATAACACAGAAAAATAAGGAATGAAGTTCTTGCTACAATTAAAATGAAGTTGGCATTAACTAAAACTAGACTGTTACAAATTGTTAATGGTAATCTCCATGGCAATCATTAAAATATATGGTAAAAGAAATGACAGGAGAATTAAAATGGCACACTGAAAAAAAAATTTAACTAAAAGAAGGCAGAAATGGGCATATAGGAAAACAAAAAAGACATGAGGCCAAAAGAAAAATAGCAATAGCCAATGTAGTTAATACTTTATTAGTGATTACCGTAAATGGATTAAACCTTCTAATAAAAAAATCAGTCATTGGCTGACTAGATTAAGAAAATAAGATGATCCAACTATATCCTGGCTATAATTTATGCACTTAAGATGCAAAGACACAAATAAGTTAAAAGTAAAGGGATGAGAAATATTCATCCTGCAAACAATAACCAAAGAGCACTAACAGGATTATACTAATATCAAACACAATAAACTTTAAGACAAAAATTTATAATAGACACAAAGAAGGATATTTAATAATAAATAAATCAATTTATATGGAAGTCATGATATCTAAATAAATATATGTGTACCTATCAACAAAGCCACAAAATATGTGAGGAAAACACTGACAGAATTGAAGAGAGAAATAGATGATTGTGCAATAATAGTTGGAGATTTTAATACCCCACTTTCAATAATAGATAGGACACCTGGGCAGAAAATCAATAATGGAATAGAAGACTTGAATAACATTATAAATCAACTAGACCTAACACATAGAACACTCTACCCAACGACATCTAATGCACATTATTCTCAGGTGTACATGGAATATTATATACGATATATCATACATTAAGCCATAACAATTCACAGTAAACATAAACAAATTCAAATCATTAAACTTCTTTTTCTGACCATGGTAGATAGAAATAATAGAAGAACACTTAAGAAATTTACTAATATGCCAAAATTAATCAAAACACTGCTGAATAATGAGTCAAAGAAGAAATTATAAGGGAAATGAGAAAATATTTTGAGATAAATGAAAGTAATAAAAACCCCAAAGCTTCTGAGAGGCAATGAAAGCAGTTCTCACAGAGATATCTGTAGCTTTGAATGTCTATATCAAAAAAGAATAAATCCTTCAAATCAGAAAGTTAACTTTCCACATTAAAAGGTAGAAAAAGTAGAAAAGGTAGAAAAAGTAGAAGGTAGAAAAAGTAGAAAATGGGGGATTTGGGAAAGATGGCTGACTAGATGCAGCAAAGTGAACAGCCACTACCGAGGGTAGCGGCTGGGACAGCTGGCACACTCCTAACAAATCTTCAGAGGAAAAGCACTGAGAGTGGATAGAGGGAATACACAGAAGCTTGGCTGAAGGGGAAAGAAGGTGAGAACCCTGCATTGGGCTACTGAACACCAGGACTCATTCCTGGGCCCTAGTTACTCTGAGGGAATAAATGAGTGGAACTGGCAAGGAACAACCCACTCTCACCATGGGCCTCTGGAATCTCGGCAGGAGGTGAACCCTCAACCATCGCAGACACTTGAGTTGGCAGGGAGAGCATCTTAGAGAAGTAAGTGGTAGGGGCAGCACACCAGCCTATGCAGAGCCCACAGTGTTTAGTACAAGAGCATCCATAGCAGAACACAGACAGTGACACGCATTCCTCCAGGCTTGACTTGCTCCCATGGGAGACTTTGGCCCTAGGGGAGCTTTCAGACCTGAACTCTGCCAGGAAGTCTTACTTATCAGATCAGATGGGGCCAGTCCTACCCGAGCACCCCTTGGTCTGCTCGCCTCTCCCAGGACCCCGGTCTCGCCACGCCTGCTTGAAGTGCAGCCTCGGGTGCCCTGGTGGCTCACATCATAGCTCCTGCACTAGTAGACCATGCCTGACCAACAGGGAGCTCCAGTGGGTCAGCCCACATGGCCACCCATCAGCCTGCCCACTTCCTTTCCCCACTGCAGCTTCTTCTGGGCCCATGGCCACATCCCACATTGCTTTGCACATTCATGCGGATTTTGCCCTCCCTGCCCTGCTAGTGCGTTTGTTCACATGCACCCTGCCTGCTGGCGGGAGTGCACATGAACCCTTCTCCCCCGCCATATGGCCATTGCAGTTGAAGCCTTGGAGGCACAGAGCCCTCCAGCACCATCCTCACCAGCACCTTACCCCTATGCCAACACTGCCACCAGCGTGAAACTAGGCATGGAGAATAATGGACTCTCCCTCATCCTGAGCAACCACAGAGTGTGCACAGAGACCTGCACCTGCCAGTGCCCTGCTTCTTTGCTAACACCACCACCAGCACAACCAGATACATAGTAACCAGCAGGGAGCCCCTTATCTCCCCAACTGTGCTGCCCCGGCCACTTCTGTGAATGCCCACAGGAATGCAGAAACTTTGGCACCAGCTAGCACTCCACTGACAGCTGACAAGCATGCACTCTCTTGCACTGCTGCCACCACCACCACTGCTGCTGGCATGTGCAGACGAGGACAGATCCCATTGCCATGACCATAAGGCAGTGTTATGAGAGCACCTTGCTGCTACTAGTGCAGTATATTCCTCATCTTGAGGAGCAAGAGAACAAAGTTGGGGCCCAATACAGTTAGTGCACACAGTCTAGGAGCTGGAAGGTGAGTCTTGGCCCCCTAAAAACTTCCAGAAACAAAGCCAGTCAACTGAACCCACCTTTTCCCACAATCAAACCCCCAAGGTCCTCCAATAGGATAAAAGAAAATAAAACTTATACAAAGGACACGAACTTCAAAATGGAAAGAATACCAGCTCACAAAGATAAGAAAGAACCAGGGCAATAACTCTGACAACTAAAAAGCCAGAGTCATTTATCTTTCCTCCAAATGACTGTGCTACCTCTTTGGTAAGGGTTCTAAACCAGGTCGAGATGGCTGAAATGACAGAAATAGAATTCAGAATATGAATAGGAATGAAGATCATTGAGATGTAGGAGTATTTTGAAACCCACCCAAAGAAGCTTAGAATCACAATAAAACAGTATGGGAGCTGACAGACAAAATAGCCAACATAAAAAAGAACATAACTTACCTGAGCTGAAAAACACACTACAAAAATTTCATAATGTACTCACAAATATTAACAGCAGAATAAACCAAGCTGAGAAAAGAATCTCAGAGCTTGAAGACTGGCATTCTGAAATAACACAGTCAGAAAAAATAGAGAAAAAGAATGAAAAGGAATGAGCAAAACCTCTGAGAAATATGGAATTATGTAAAGAGACCAAATCTATGACTCACTGGTGTCCCTGAGAAAGATGGGGAGAATGGAAGCAACTTGAAAAACATATTTCAGGAAATTATCCATGAGAACTTCCCCAACCTAAGTAGAGAAGCCAACATTCAAATTCAGGAAATGTAGAAAATTCTAGTAAGATGCTTTACAGGAAGATCATCCCCAAATATATAGTCATTAGGGTCCCCAAAGTTGAAATGAAAAAAAAAAATGTTAAAGGCAGCTAGAGAGAAAGGTTGGGTTACCTACAAAGGGAAGTCCATCAGACTACATCAGACCTCTCAGCAGGAGTTCCTACAAGCAAGAAGAGTTTGGGAGCCAATATTCAGCAGTCTTAAAGAAAAGAAATTCCAAACAAGGATTTCATAGCTGGCCAAACTAAGCTTCTTAAGCAAAGGAGAAATAAGATCCTTTTTAGAGAAGCAAATGCTGAGTGAATTTGTTACCACCAGACCTACTTTACAACAGCTCCTAAATGAAGCAATAAATAGGGAAAAGATCATTACCAGCCACTACAATAGCATATTTAAGTACACAGACTACTGAAACTATAAAGCAACCGCACAAGCAATTCTACATAATATCCAGCTAACATCAGGATGACAAGATAAAATCCACACATATCAATACTAACCTTGAATGTAAACAGGCTAAATGTCCCAATTAAAAGGCACAGACTGGCAAGCTGGATAAAAAACCAAGACCCAATGTTATGCTGTCTTTGAGAGACTCATCTCACATATAATGACACCCATATGTTCAAAATAAAGGGATGATAAAAAGCTACAAAACAAATGGAAAACAAATAGGAAAAGAGGAAGTCAAAGTATCCCTGTTTACAGACAATATGATTCTATATAGAATCTAGAAAACCCCATAGTCTTTTATTCTTTTTGTGGCAATTGTAAATGGGATTAAATCCCTAATTTGGCTGTCAACTTGATGGTTTTTGGTTTATGAGAGTGCTAGTGATTTTTGTACACTGATTTTGTATCCTGAGATATTGCTGAAGTTGTTTGTCAGCTTAAGGAGCTTTTGGGCCAAGGTATGGGAGGTAGCTGATCTTGAACACCAGGATTCAAAAGATATTACTTTTTAATCTCTGACTACTAGATGAATTTCTTTGGCTTTTATCAACCAGATGATTCAATAAAATATTCTGAACTGTTTCTGTTAATTTTCTGTACTATGGAAGAACAAGAGGGAGTGGATAATAGCTATTTACATATAGGTAGCTAGGCATTATTATTATTCATTTATTTATTTTTGAGACGGAGTCTCGCTCTGCCGCCCAGGCTGGAGTGCAGTGGTGCAATCTCGGCTCACTGCAAGCTCCGCCTCCCAGGTTTACGCCATTCTTCTGCCTCAGCCTCCCAAGTAGCTGGGACTACAGGCGCCCACCTCCACACCCGGCTAATTTTTTGTATTTTTAGTAGAGATGGGGTTTCACTGTGTTAGCCAGGATGGTCTCAATTTCCTGATCTCGTGATCTGCCCACCTCGGCCTCCCAAAGTGCTGGGATTACAGGCATGAGCCACCACGTCCTGCTGCTAGGCATTATTATATATTAAGTTTCAGATATCATTCTGCAGACAAATAGTCTTATCTATATTATCTAAATTCAGCTAGAATGACTACCTCTCTTCCATTTTCTTGCTACTGTCTCTGCCATTATTTCATGCAACCAATGTTTGAAGTCAGCTTTACAAGAGCAGGCATTTTCTGATCTACATGCCTGTGTGTTTCACTGAACACCTGCAACCATATGGTGTCAAGTGGCTTCATACATCGAATATGCCAGCTGATTATCAGATTGATGGTATTTGAGATTTTGCCTCAGTTAATAAGCTACTTTCCTCAGGATTCAAAGTTTGAGAAATATACTTCAGTTGTTGTCTAGCCACATGACATTTTAGCATGTTATTTTCAAGTCCTTAGCTTCAATTTTCTGAGGTCCTAATATGCTAAGATAATGGAGGGGTCAAAATAAGTTTCCAAAAATGTCTTCAACAAATGTGGCATTGATAAACATTGAACTTTGTGAATTAGTAGGTATTATATAGCAAGAGAAGTCACGTTAAAGCTACTGAGAAGAGTAGTGGAGAGGAGCAGTCACCATATTACAGAGGGAGAAGCAGTGGTTTTTGTGTCAAGCTTGCTGTAATTTAAATCCTTTCCTATTACTCTGCCACAGGGGCCTCCATTTCCTATATGTAAAATGGAGGAAAAAGTAAAAATGAAACTCTACATGCATTAAAAATATTAATCCCATATCCTTACTACGATGTCCAAGTTGTTTATATATTTTCATAGGCATCTCATGTATCTGAATATTATTTGTCACCCTTGGCACACATGTTTCATTTATTTTCTTATTTTTCTGCATTAAATAGTTTTCATTTAATTTCATTTACTGTTCCATCTCCTTTTATGTTCACTAATTCAAATACTCTTTGGAAGAATTTGGAGATAGAGTGAATGAATCAGATAACAGAATACTAATTTCATACATAATCCAAAATGCAATGTAGATACCTAACGCTGATCGTTTTTTTTAAATGAGCAATTTTTAAACTTTGGAATGTTGAAATTTAGTGCTTAATAAATAGAGCAAGGTAATGATGTTGAATGTGTAGAAATATCTTAATTTTATATATGCATATATTTTAATGGAAAACTCTAAAAAATATACATGTTGGATGTTTTAAGGGAAAAAAACAGTTTTGTTCAGGTATGTTTAACATCCTAAAATATCCAGGTAGTTATCTTGAACACATAATTTCCCTTAATCTAAATTGCTGTGGAATCTGTTTCTGAAATTATACAACAAATAGATAGTTATGGGACTGAAATAAAACCCTAACAAGAGTGCTTAATGATACTAAATAACATAAAAGCTATAAGTTCTTGTTTTGCTTTCAATTGAAATCACAGTTTGATTCTATAATTTTATTCCTGTGGCTGATATTTCCTTGGAGACAGATATCTACTATTCCGTAGGCTATTTTGCTCTGCCTCCTAACAAACTATCTGATTTCAGATGTCACTTAGTAAATATAAATATCATTTTAAATGTTTTTAAATACCACTTAGCCGTGTTTAGTTTATCAGAAACTATTTGGAGTGGCATCAGGGATTCAATTGCTTTCCTCTCAGGCTATATTTAACATAATTAAAATAAAAAGCAATTAAATAAACATGGAAAAAAAACAGCATCTTAGTCCTGATAATTTATTAATTAACTATGTCTTAGTAAAATGTTCTGACCTTTACATATCTTATTTGTAAAACAAAAGTTTGACTATTTGATGTCTAAGCTGTTGCTTCATTTTGTTATTTCCTAAATGTGGCCTGTCAACATTTTATTATTTAGGGTAAATTACCAAAGGCCAAGGGAACTGTGTGATGGCTTTTATAAACTGTGTGCTATATACTTGCATGGTTATAAAATACACACACACAAATGCACACATACATGCACCCATTTTACTTACTGTTTATCAATACCGTATAAAAAAGCATCATGCATAAATGTAATATTGCCCTTACTGCATGTAATATTGTCTTACTCCATTCTGCAATTTGTAGGCATTCTTCTCTGCAGGGTTGCCAAGGCTTTTCAAACACACTTTAGTAGCTACAGTGGTCGCTTGCTAAGGAATTCCATTCTACATTGAGGAGCTTGCCCTGCTAACTGACAAGAGAACCAATGAAACAAGAAGATTGAGATACATGGTGAAGAAGGCTTATTTCCTCAAATAATGACTGTCTTATGAGATAACCAATCAGATTTTAAATGTAATACCAGAGGCCTCATTTTACCCTTCTTCTTACTTGATAATGTAGAATTTGTCTCCTACTGGTCCTCTTTATTTTGAAGGTCCTTTGCCCTTAGATTTCACAACTAAACTCTATCCTAGCTTACTCATCTCTTTCTGAAAATTCTCAAATACTGGATGAACCCAATGTCCTCAGTGACATATACATACATATGTATGTGTGTGTATATATACACACAAACACGTTTATTATATATATGTATATATAAATATACATATATGTAAACACAGAGAGGCATATACACAGGCATATCTGTGAATATATATAGTGTGTGTGTGTGTGTATAAAACATTCCTGAATTTTGTTGCGTCTTGAATCTATATCCACAACTCCATATTTACTACTCAGTGTGAAGGGGTTGCCTAATTGGAATCTTATTCAATAACTGCAACAGATAGCACAAACTTAATGACTAGTTACCTTGTTAGCATTGGCTCCCATAACCTGCTTTTCCCTCTTCTCTAAGTAGTCTGGAATCTGTTACAGTAGTATGCATTAAAAACCTGTTCCTCAATATCAATACTTTGAACACATCTCCCTCAGTTATTTATCGTTAAGCCAGTCTAATGTTATTTTGCAAATATAACATGTGTCACATGTTTTTTATTCTCCATTTCCTACCTTAATTTAACATTTTCTTTGCTTTGTTGCACTGTTAACGTAGCTTCTTTAAGATCTTGTTGGCTCTAATTTCTATTCAACCTCCATCTCCATCTGCCAATGATTCCCCATATGAAGTTGAGATGGTGCTTAGTTTGGCAGTAAGAATTACACTTTGATTTTAGCCACTCTTGTTGGAAATCTTCCTCATGTATTCCTTCAATCAAAGAAAGAATGTATTTGGTGCCTGCTGTGCACCCGGCTGTGTACTAGATGGTGGAGATTCAAGAGTGAGCCAGACACTGTTCCTGCCCATCTGAAGGCCGACATCCTAGGAGGGAAGATGAATACTATACGAGTGAAAAAGCAGACACAATAATCTTGGATCAGGTGGTAATGGTGGGGGTCTGGTGTGATGATCTCAGTAGAGGGACCAGGAAGAGCAGAGAATCAGGGGCAGGGGAAGGCTGAAACCAAGAGTGTTCAGGAAAAGCCAGGAGAGCAGTTGGTTTGAACAGGGTGAGGGAGGAGATGGTAGGAGATGGGGTCAAGGGGTGGGCAGGAGTTTGGGTTTTATTTGAAGAGCAAGATAATATGGTGAGTGGCTGTACATCCCACTTCAGCAGAGCATGCCAAATTTGAATTATGTTGAAGATTTGAGATTTCTTATTCTTCTTATTTATAATCATTATTATTTTTAAGACAGAGTCTCACTTTGTCACTTAGGCAGGGGTGCAGTGGCATCATCTCCACTCACTGTAACCTCCCCCTCCTCGGTTCAAGCGATTCTCCTGCCTCAGCCTTCCGAGTAGCTGGGACTACATTTGCCCACCACTGAACCTGGATAATATTTTTGTATTTTTAGTAAAGATGGGGTTTCACCGTGTTGGTCAGGCTGGTCGTGAACTTCTGACCTCAGGTGATCCACCTGCTTCGGCCTCTCAAAGTGCTAGAATTTCAAGCATGAGCCACCACTCATATCTATAACAAGACACACACACACACATATATATACACACACATCATATATATGTATATATATCATATATGATGTATATATGACATATATATGGTATATATTATAGAATAGATATATATGGATTATATATATGTATCTCCATATGTGTTACCTTAGAGAATATATGTGTGTGTGTGTGTGTGTTTGTACACATATATGTACTTTTATTGGACCTAACCATTTAAACATATTTTTTTCTATAACTAAAATTCAATACATGCACATTCAAATGGCATTTAATGTTTTCCAACTCTTTAAAATTATATCCAGGGCTCCTTATAATAATTCAGTTTTCTCAAATCTAGATACACAGGCATTGTGTAGACACAATATTTTGAAATGCGTGAGATATATAAGTAGTGTTTAGTGCAAAGTTTTTAGATTTTAATATACATATCAGAAAAAAACTTAAATTCAGTTGTCTAAGTAGAGGAAAAGTAATGAACATAGAGTACACATAAATGAAATAAATAATACATGAAAAATAAATAACTCTTAGTAAAATCATAATCTATAGCCAAGAATAATAAAAAAGAACAGATACAAAATTTGCCAATATCTGAAGTGAAAATGTGTTTGTCACAACAATTTCTCCAGACAATAAAAGAAGATGAAGAAACACTCTGAACAATTTTATGTCAATAAATGCTACAACTTAAATATAATGGGTGAAATCCTTGAGAACAGTTTACCATACCTGACTGAAGGTGAAATAGAAAATCTGAATCACTTTGTAGCTACTAAACCCTTTAAATTCATACTTAAAAGATTTTTTCTCACAAATTTTATTTGATAAAAAAGAAAATTTCTCTCATCTTATAAAAACATATTCAGCAAAGTAAAAAGGCAAGCCATAGAATGAAAATAATTATGTCCATTATATATCAAAGGATTTATATTGAGAATATATAAAGAATTCTTATAAACTCATAATAATACAACTTCTCTAATACTGGAAAACCTTTAAGAGACACTTAGCACTTGGATCTCTAATATATTGTAGATAGGAATATAAAAGGGCACAACTGCTTTGACAGTTTGGTAGTTTGTTTTAAAGCTTAAATATGCATGTAACACATAACCCAGAGATTTCAAAAGGAATTTATAAGAGACTAGAAAAACATATGTCCGCAAAGACTTGCAAATGATTGTTCATAGTAGCCTAATGCAAAACTAGAAAAAAAAAAAAAAAAAAAAAAAAAAACCTTGAAAACAATCTAAATATTCATTGAAAGGTGAATTGAATGACTATTCTGGTTTATTAGTACAATAGGATAATATATAATAATAAAATAGAGAAAACTATTCATGCATACCACAACATAGATGAATTTACAGACATTATGCTGAGCAAAATAAGCCAGATACAAATCAATGCATACTATATATTTCCATTTCTATAAATTTTAAAATAGAGAAAACTAAGCAGGATCAAAATCAAATCAGTGGTTGCTTGGGGATGGGAAAAAATGCAAGAGAAAAAATTTTCTGGGCGATAGAAATAGAAGGAGAAAGAGAGAAAATGAAAATAGGTTGGTTACATATTTCAGGTATACAATCTGAGTAAACACAACAAAAAATGTTCCATAACTTTATTGCTGTGAATATTATTGCATGTGAATTTTAACTCATACATTTGATGTTTAAAATATGAGCTTTCCTTACAAATATAACTTTCTTCTTATAAAATACACTAAACTAGGTGTTTTTTTAAAAAAAAGAAAAATTCAGGCTGGGCACAGTGACTATAATCCCAGCACTTTGGGAGGCTGAGGTGGGCGGATCATGAGGTCAGGAGTTCGAAACCAGCCTGGTCAACATCGTAAAACCCTGTCTCTACTTAAAAAAAAAAAAAAAAAAATACAAAATTAGCCAGGCGTGGTAGTGCACACCTGTAATCCCAGCTACTCGGGAGGCTGAGGCAGGACAATCACTTGAAATTGGGAGGCAGAGGTTGCAGTGAGCTGAGATCTCACCATTGCACTCAAGCCTGGATAAAAAGTCCTTTCAAAAAAAAAAAAAAATACTGTAATATTGATTAATACTTTTAGAGAAAATAAAACTGATTCCAATTTCAAAATAAAAGCTGATTAGTCATAAAGATGATGTTGGGATAAACAGTAATCATAACATGTTTTATGGAAGTCTGCAGATTGTGTAGCACTTTTAAAGGCATATATTTTATAAAACTCAACAATTACCCCATAAGGAAGGCAGACTTGGTATTATTCTTGGCATCCTTTCCCTATTAGAAAACAAAGGCAAAATGGTAAATGACTTGCCCAAAATTTTGCAGCAAAAGCTGCTCTCAAATCCAGGTTATTTGACTTCAGATTCTGTATAAATTCAATTAATAGAATCATTCTTCACATAAGTAAATTAGTGATAAACAATGTATTTAATAGCTAGCACTAGATTTTTAATCTTTAACTGAAAAAATGGATTTCTAAATCTAATAAGGAAACACGATTAAGAGAAGTCAAAATTATCTTTAACTGCCATTTCTTATTTCTGGATGATGAGAGATCACCATAAAAAAGTGATTTTAACTTTGGTTGTGTAATGAAATGAAGTAGGGAAGTTAAAAGTCTTGACACAGAGGCTGTATGCTTGACCTAATTAGCACCAAGGCTCAGTATTATCTCTAATTTTCCCAGGTGATAATCAATATGCAGTTTAAGTGTGAGCACCACTGTTACAAAGTGATTGGATATTTGGCTTCATACTAGAGCATGTCTGCCTTTCAATTAGAATTTAGAAAGTGCTTCTCAACTTACCATTCCGTCTGTACACTGCAACATACTTCCACCCTTAGCTATTTGTACTACTGATCAGTTTGTGGTTTCTGAATTACTACTGGCCAATTTACTTGTTTATTAATATTGCTCATAATAATGCTGGTCTCTCTATTCCTTCATAGACAGTAACTTATTTATTTATTTATTTGTTTGTTTGTTTGTTTGTTTGTTTTTGGAGACAAGTTCTGCCTTCATCACCCAGGCTGGAGTACAGTGGGGTGATCTCAGCTCACTGCAACCTCTACCTCCTGGATTCAAGCAATTCTCCTGCCTCAGCCTCCCCAGTAGTTAGAACTACAGACTTATGCCATCATGCCTGGCTAATTTTTGTATTTTTAGTAGAGAAAGGGTTTCACCATGTTGGCCAGGCTGGTCTCGAACTCCCGACCTCAGGTGATGCACTCGCCTTGGCTCCCAAAGTGTTGGGATTACAGTCATGAACCACCATGCCTGGCCCATAAACACCCACTTCTGATGTGATGACAAATCTTACAAACTGAATTGTTCAGTCCTAGGACTCCACTCCTCTTTCCACATGGATCAGTATCTGGGCTTTAGCAGTTCATCTTCTGTACTTAACTGCTTGGTTATTGCACTCAGTGCATTTGTATCTGCCCTATTTCAGTGTTCAACTCGGCTCTTGGCTTGAGAAATCTGGCCAGCTCTGCAGGTGCTGATAAGGGGTAATGCCCCAATTTTCTTCATCTCCTTTTTAGAAAGGGAAGTAAATGTTCATAATACATATTATCACTTGTAGCAGAATGGGTCAGGCAAAATGGTAAAAGAAAACATTTTCAATCAAAACAAAAAACCTGAAATCCCACAAAAACTTTTTATCTAAAAGCATGGAACATATAGGGGTATTAAGATCAGAGTCCTACACAAAATCTTAGTACAAATGTGGCAGATATTTTTGGAGTCTGTTGAAGTGGAAGGGATTCTAAGTTTAGTGATATATAAAACCTTTCTCTATTAATGTGAGATTTTTGAAACAGGTGCTGGCCAGGCATCATAATGAATCTGAAAAAAAAAAAAAAAAAAAATTGGAAGCATCATTTAGAAACAATTCTCAGAAGAGAAATGCCCCACATGTCAAGCAAGATTTAACTTGATATTGATCTCAGAAATAGGCATAATGAGAATAACTGAAACATCATTATCACTTTTCTTATCCCAGTGTTTGAGAAGTGCTATATTGGAATGCATGAGGTTGTTAATCCAATATTATAGGTTCATATTTGCCAAAAATTCAAAAATTATCCATTTCTGTTCATTTCACCACTAAGTGACATTAAAGAGAGAATCTACCTACACAGACTTCAAAACAAATTGTGAAAATTATTCACTTGGACATTTCCTTTTTGTTTTTTTGTTTTGTTTTGAGATTAGGTCTGGGTCTGTCACCAAGGCTGGAGTGCAGTGGCACAATCTCGGCACACTGCAGCCTCCGCCTGCTGGACTCAAGCAATCCTCCCCCCTCAGTCTCCCTGGTAGCTGGGACCACAGGCACACGCCACCATGCCTGGCTAATTTTTGTATTTTTATTTATTTATTTATTTTTGAGACAGAGTTTCACTCTTGTTGCCCAGACTGGAGTGTGCAAGGGCGCGATGTCGGCTCACCACAACCTCCGCCTCCCAGGTTCAAGTGATTCTCCTGCCTCAGCCTCCTGAGTAGCTGGGATTACAGGCATGCACCACCACACCCGGCTAATTTTGTATTTTTAGTAGAGATGGGGTTTCTCCATGTTGGTCAGGTTGGTCTTGAACTCCCTCCTCCTCAGATGACCTCAGGTCATCTGCCCGCCTCAGCCTCCCAAGTGCTGGAATTATAGGCATGAACCACCGTGCCCAGTCTCCTGTTTCTCTAAAACCCTGCAAATACTCATAAGGGCACAAACAATATGTTTAGCTCCATTTCTACATGGGACAACTTTAATTATTTTATTTATTTATTTATTTATTTATTTATTTATTTATTTACTTACTTACTTTGAGATGGAGTTTTGCTTTTGTCACCTAGGCTGGAGTGCAATAGTGCAATCTTGGTTCACTGCAACCTCCACCTCCCATATTTAAGCGATTCTCCTGCCGCAGCCTCCTGAGTAGCTGAGACTACAGGTGCACACCACTACACCCAGTTAATTTTTGTATTTTCGGTAGACATGGGGTTTCACCATGTTGGCCAGACTGGTCTCCAACTCCTGAACTCAAGTGATCCACCCGCCTCGGCCTCCCAAAGTGCTGGGATTACAGGCATGAGCCACCCTACCCAGTAAAATTTCTGAGGCTTAATTTATTGAACCATATTCTTCACTCAGCTGTCTCTGCTGCACACTCCTCTCCAGCAGTCAGTTCTGTAGTTTATGTGACCAAAAAAAAAAAAATCAGAATTCTACCTCACATACATATATAATATACATACATATATATGGTATAGATATAGATAGGTAGCAGTTGGAAAACAGAAGGTTTGAGAGTTCTTGAGAACTGAAATATTTTACAATTTAAATATTCACGAGAGAGCCCTCCTGTTTCCTATATAATTGGCATAACCTGTTTTAGCATTTATGTGATTGTCCTTGCCCTAGATTTCATTTACTAATGTTAGAGAATGGTATTTTTGATGAGCAGCCTGCTATTTCTGGTTAAGTTGTATCAGCTAAGGTGGCATTTAATGTTTTAATTTAAGGAAGTCACAATCAATAACTTTATAAGTCAGCTTATCCTTCTAAAAGGACGATTAAAGAATAAAACACATCCGTTGATTGATGACATTTTTGCTGACTTTAGTAAACCAAATCTTTGGATCTTTGATTCCGCTATTAAGTATTTTAAAGTATACAAAAAATATGTTTTGTAATTAAGTTTTAAAATGCATAGACTATTACCTAATTTTACCTTAAATGTGATCCAAAAGGTCTTTCAGTGGCTTTTTCTACAAAACAACTCAGAATGACTTCATCTATAATACCTATGCTTGATTTAAGGTCTAACTTAAGTGAAATGCCTGCTTATGATAACTTCTTTGACTGTGAGTAACTGTGAACTAATGCCAATTTTATTTTCTATTTCTGTTTACTATCTTATCTCTCACATAGATAAAAATAAGTGAAAAAAAAAAAAGGAAATCTAGAAAAGTTCTATTTCCAAACTAGGTCCACAAATTCTTATATTTTTTATACGATCACATCTCAAAACATATTTTATTAATCCTTTATAATACATTTTGATGTTATCATTTGTGTTCTTTTATTAAGCAGCTAGCTATTTATCACAGAGAGATCATCATAGGTAAGGAATTTACAAACCAATTAATTCAAATCACATCTTGGAAATAAATAAAAACAACATGCAAAAAGATAAAGTTACACTAACATACAGTTATAAGATAAACATAATACAGATTTGAAAAAATTTAGCTTTGCAATTAAAAATATGATGGACTCCAAGACAAAAAAAAAATGTTAAATATAAACCTTATGGAGATATCAATATTTCACCTGCCTAACAAAAGTTGAAAATTATTAGAATTAAAGATGCTGAAGAGAATGTAGCTGAAGAGAAACTCATTCACTTCTGGTGAGAGTATTAAATCCAACCTCTTTGGGAAACAGATTGTCATTATCCACTGTTATAGAATATATGTGTATTCTATCAGTGAGCAATTTCACTGCTATGAATGTATCACAGAGCAGTGTTCCTCATATTTAATCTATATGTTTATTACTTAAGGTTCTTGTTTAAGCTAAGATTCAAATATCCTCTGGATAGATTCTTAGTACATTTCTAACAATGTCTCAGGTGATGCTGATACTTCTACACCGACGACAGAGATGCAAAGCTGTAGAGAAAATAATGCACATTTTGAACAAGGGTACATATACAAATATGTATCTATCATTTCATAAAATTTATAAAGTAAAATCAACACATGACTATCCAAAGCAAATCAGATAAATTGTTGTGTATTCAAACAAATGAATACTGAAAAATGAAAATGAAATTTTGATAACCACATACAAAAACAGTTGCAAAAAAAGGCTTAATTATTCTGTTTATATTGAGGACTTTAACAGATAATACTATATTACATGATATAGAGATTTCATTCATGTTTTTATAAAAGTATAAAGATTCCAAAGAAATATTTAAAATAAGACAATACCAATTTTAACATCTATAGTAAGAGAAAGAATTATGATTAAAATGTGACATGCAAGAAGCTTCTGAAGTTTCAATGTTTCTATTAAACACAATAATTTTAAGCAGTACATTCAGGTACTTTTCCTCATTACCTAGGTATGTTTTATTTCACAAAATTAAGAAATGGATAAATTAAAAGTTATCAAAGAAGACATAGTAAAACAACAAAAATAAATTTTAAAATATTACAATGAGGATGTGGAGCCTTCTAGTTCCAAAATATTAATCAAAATATTAATGTAGAAGCAAACTAGTTTCTTTCTACTCCACAGAAAACAAATGTACAGCACCAGTATTATCACCAGCAATATCCAAGAACACAAATGTAAGACAGTTCCCAGGAACCCAGAGAAGTAAAAATATTTCAAGCAGATGGTAAGATAACTTGATTTCCATATCCATGATGTGCCTCCCCCAAATCTGCTCAGCACCAAGCACACAGAAATCTTCCCCCAGAGCGTAGATTCTATACTGAAAAGTGAGATCAAGGGAGAAAACTGGCTTCCCCACCATCTTAGGTTCCCCAGAATGAGGTTTATTCCTGCTTCAAGTAATGGGAAGCATCAGGAGTGCCAGAAGAAATAAATATCCTTGAGAATAGCCACAGACAAAGCGGAGGAGGCAGGATTATGATTCTGAGCTTCAGAAACTCTGCTCTGTAACTCAGCCAAAGGAGAGGCCAAATCAGAGTGACAGATTTGCTGTAGCACCTTGCTGTAGGAGGGTGGTCCTTGGCCACAAACCACTAGAAAACTTTCTCACATGACTGGGATGTGATATCCTTTTCTGGACCTCCCCCATTCAGGACAGTAGGCATTCTGTTTGTTTACAGGAACTGAGGCAAACCTAAGCTTAAAGTTCCATCTAGTTCAGTAAAGGAGGGCAGCAACCTAGTGGGGGGAAAACAAGCATTTAACAATGTATTATTCTTAGCAAACTAACACAGGAACAGAACACCAAGTATCACATGCTCTAACTTATAAGTGAGAGCTAAATAATGAGAACACATGGACACACAGAGAGGAACAACATACAATGGAGCCTTTGGAGGGTGGAAGATGGGAGAAGGGAGAGGATCAGAAAAATTAATTAATAGTTTTAATACCTGGGTGACAAAATAATTTGTACAACAAATCCCCATGACACAACATGCAATTTCAACAGGGAAATTACAAAGAATCTCTAAGCAAACATATCCAGCCAAAAAAAAAAAAAAAAAAAACAAGCCAGAGAGAGAAGATGGGAATAAATAATTAAATCTTCAGTGCAAAGATATAGACATACATCCAAAAGAAACAATAGCAAACAAAAAAACATGACTTCCTCAAATGCACAAAGCAAGGAATCACTGACTAATCCTAATAAGGTGGCCATATGTGTGAACTCACTGACCAAGAATTTAAAATAGCAATTTTAAGAAAATTCAGGGATTGCCAAGATAACATAGAAAAGCAGTTTTAGAATTTATCAGATACATTTAACAAACAGATTAGAATACTTTTAAAAATTAAACAGAAATAATGAAACTGAGAATACATTTGCTAAACTGAAAAATTCAGTAGAGGCTCTCAAGTGCAAAATGGATCAAGCAGAGCAAAGAATTGCTGAGCTCCAAGAGGCTCTTAAAAATGCACAGTTCAAGAAGAAAAAAGAGAAAAGAATATAAAGGAACAAATATTATCTATAATATATAGGAAATTTTTTCAAAAGACTAATTCTAAGAATTATTGGTGTTCAAGAGGGAGTTGAGCAAGAGTAGTGGATATAAAGTTGATTCAAATAAGTAATAATAGAGAACTTCCCCAGACTTGAGAAACATATCAATATCCAGGTATAGGAACATTACAGATTTGATTCAAATAAGACTATGCCAAGGCATATAATAACCAAACTCTCAAAGATCAAGAAAGAAGACCCTAAAGGTAGGAAGAGAAAAGAAAAAAATACCATATGAAGGAGCTTTAATATGTCTGGCAAAAGACATCTCAACAAAACCATACAGGCCAGAAGGGAGGGAGATGACATTAAAGTGCTGAAAGAAAAAAAAAAAAAAAAAAAAACAAAAAAACAACAACTTCCAAACAATGCTAAATTTAGCAAAGCTGTCCTTCAAATATGAAGGGGAGACAAACTCTTTCCCAAGGAAACTAAAATTGAGAGAATTCACCACCACCAGACTCATCTTACAAGAACCAACAGGAGCTCCTCAGTCCAGAAGAAAATACATTAATGTATAAAAAGAAAATATTTGAAGGTATAAAATCCACTGGTAAAACTAAGTTCAAGAACAACCCAGAATACATGAAAGCTGTAATTGTCATGTGCAGTCTACTCATAACTCTAGTTTGAAGCCCAAAAGCCATAAAAAATAATACCTACAGCAGTATATTAAGATATAAATAATATAAAAATATGTATATTGGTATATATACACACATATATCACAGCACAAAGTCAAAATAGACTAATGCAGTTAAAGAATTTTTCTAAAATTTGTTTACTTCTATTTTTTTCTATTCTTTCTTAGGAAGCTTTCATCTCTTTAAAATAAAGTTTTATATCTACAAAATATTTTATGTAAGCCTCATAGTCACCATGCAAAAACCTACCATAGATTCACTAAAAATAAAGAGCAACTATTTAAAAAATACTACCAGAGAAAAATCACTTAGCCACTAAGAAAGAAGGTAAGAAAAGAAGAGATAATTACAAAATAACCAGAAAACAAGCAACAAAATAACAGTTTTAAATCCTTACTTACCAATAATAACAATGAATATAAATGGAACTTGATTCTCCAATTAAAAGGAATAGAGTGGCTGAATGGATAGACAAAAGATCCAACTATATGCTGCCTACAAGAAACAAACTTTACCTAAAGATACACATAGACTAAAATTGAAGAGGTGGAAAAATATATTCCGTGCAACTGGAAACCCAAAAAGGGTAGTAGTCACTATATTTATATAAAACAAAGTAGCCTACAAGTGAAAGACTATAAAAAATTCAAAGAAAGCCACTATATAATGACCAAGGGCTAAATTCAGCAAAGGGTATAATAATATAACAGTTATACATATCTATGCCCCCCAACACTGGAGCTCTCAGTTCATTTATAAGTGAAACATTAATAAATCTAAAGCAAGAGATAGAATACAATAAATTAACAGTAGAGGACCTCAACACTCTACTCTCAGTAATAGGCAGATCATCCAGACAGAAAATAAACAAAGAAACATCAGAGTTAAACTACACACTAGACCAAACAGGCCTATCTGACATCTAAAGAAGTTTTCGCCCAACTGCTGCAGCTTACACATTATTTTTATCATCATGTGAAACACTTTCCAAAATAGATCATATCTTCAGCCACAAAAAAAGTGTCAACAAATTCAAAAAGTCAAAATCATAGCAAAGATATTTTCTGACCAAAGTGGAATCAAAGGATAAATCAATAACAAGAGAATCTGAAAAACACACAAACACATGGGAATTAAACTACATGCTTCTCAATGACAAATGTCAATGAATAAATTTTTAAAATCTTGAAATAAATGAAAATGAAACATAGCATACCAAAATTGATGTAATACAACAAAAGCAGTAGTAAGAGGAAAGATAATGGCAATAAACAATGAACCTTCTGAAACCAGAAAATCAAGAACAAACCAAGCCCCAAATTAATACAAAGAAAAAAGTAACAAAGATCAGAACAGAAATCAGTGAAATTGAGACTAAAAAAATAACATAAGATTAATAAACTGGACAAACTAAAAACAAAAGAGGGAAGACACATATACATAAAATCAGAAAAAAATGGAAATCCAAAGAAATACAAAGAATTATTAGAGAATATTGTGAATACTATACATCAACAAATTGGAAAACCTACAAAAATGGATGAGTTTCAGGATACATACAACCTATTAAAACTGAATCATGAAGAAATAGAAAACCTCAACAAACTAATAATGAGTAAAAAAGTTGAAGTCATAATAAAAAGTCTCCCATTCCAGAAAATCTCAGGACGTGATTGCTTCCTTGTTAAATTCTACCAAACATTTAAAGAACTAATACCAATTATTCTAAAACTCTTCAAAAAATTTGAAGAGGAGGGAATGCCTCTAAACTCATCCTATGAAGCCAGGATTATGTTCATACTAAAACCAATAAAACACACACACACACACACACACACACACACACAACCAAAAAAAGAAAAAAACTACAGCCCAGTATCACTGATGTGAATATAGGTGCAAAAATTTTCAACAAAATGCTAGCAAACTGAAACCATTCACCATAATCAAGTGGGATTTATCTCAAAGATTCAAGGATGGCTTAACATACACCAATCAATAAATGTAATGCAACAAATTAACTGAACTTAGTTAACTGAACTAAGAACAAAAGTTATATGATCATTTCAATAGATGCTACAAAAGCATTCCATATAATTCAACATCTTTTTATGATAAATAAGAAAAATACAACAAACTGGGCATAGAAGAAACATATCTCAAAATAATAAAAGACATATATGACAAACTCACAGCTAACACTGTATTAAATGGTGAACTTTTCTGTAAGATCTGGAACAAGACAAAAATGCCCACTTCCCCGCTTTTATTCAACATAACACTGGAAGTCCTGGCCAGAACATTTAGGCAAGAGAAAGAAATAAAAGTCGTGCAAATTGGAAATAAAAAAGCCAAATTAGCCTTGTTCACAAATTATGTGATCTTATATTTAGAAAAAACATAAAGACTCCACTTAAAAAACCTGTCAAACTGACAAAAAGAATCAGTAAGTTAATAAAATACAAAATCAACGTTCAAAAATCAGCACTTATACATGCCAACAGAGAACAATCTGAAAAACAAATCAAGAAAGCAATCCCATTTACAATAGCTACAAAAGAATATAAAATACCTTGGAATCAGTTTAACCAAAGAAGTGAAAAGCCTGTACAAGGAAAACTTTAAAACACTGATGAAATAAACTGAAGAAGACACAAAACACATGAAAAGGAATTCCATGCTCATTAGTTGAAAGACTTAATATTCTTGAAATTACAGTTCTACCCAAAGCAATTTAAAGAGTCCACGTAATTCCTATCAAAATACTAATGAAATTTTTCACAGAAATAGAAAAAAATTCTAAAATTTATATGGAATCAGAAAAGACTCCAAATAGCAAAAGCAGTGTTAAACAAGAAAAAAAAAAAAAAAAAGCTGAATGCAACAAACTACCTGACTTCAAAATATATTACAAAGCTATATTAACAAAACCATCATGATACTTGCATAAAAACAGACACATAGACCAATGAAATGGAATAGAGAACCCAGGTATAAATCCACCCATTTACAGCCAACTTATTTTAGACAAAGGTGCCAAGAACATACATTGAGGAAAGGAGAGTCTTTTCATTAGGTGGTGTTAGCCAAACTGTATAACTTTATGCAGAAGATTGAAACTTGACCCCTATCTTCACCATATATGAAAATCAAATAAAGTGGATTAAACACTTAAATCTAAGATCTGGGCCAGGCGCGGTGGCTCATGCCTGTAATCCCAGAACTTTGGGAGGCCAAGGCAGGTGGATCACGAGGTCAGGAGATGGAGACTGTCTTAGCTAACACAGTGAAATCCCATCTCTACTAAAAAGTACAATAAATAAATAAATAAATAAAACTTGCTGGGTGTGATGGTGGGCACCTGTAGTCCCAGCTACTTGGGAGGCTGAGGCAGGAGAATGGTGTGAACCCAGGAGGCGGAGCTTGCAGTGAGCTGAGATTGTACCACTGCACTCCAGCCTGGGCAACAGTGCAAGACTCCATCTCAAAAAAAAAAAAAAAAAAAAAAAAAAAAAAAAAAAAGTCTAAGATCTGAAGCTATGAAATTATAAGAAGAAAAGAAGAAATCATTCGGGAAACCCTCCAGGTCATTGATCTGGACAAGAATTTTTTGTATAAGTCCTCAAAAGCATAGGCAACCAAGCCAAAAATGCACAAATGAGATTATATCAAGCTAAAAAGCTTTTACACAGGAAATAAAATAACCAACACAGTGAAGAGACAACCCACAAAATAAGAAGAAATATTTGCAGACTATCCATCTGACAAGAGATTAATAAACAAGACATATAGTAAACTCAAACAACTTGATAAAAAAATTAAAAACCTAATAATTTGCTGAAAAATAGGGCAAAACAATTGAATAGAAACTTCTCAAAAGAAGGCATACAAACAGAAAACAAATATATTAAAAAATAGTCAATATTACTAATTATAAGAGAAATACAAATCAAAAGTACAATGAGATATAATCTCACGCTAGTTAAAATGACTTTCATCAAAAAGATGGAATAATGGATGGTAAAAGGATGTGGAAAAGGTAGAACCATCATACACTGTTCGTGGGAATGTAAATTACTATAGCCACTTTGGAAAACTGCATGGAGGTTCCTCAAAAACTGAAAATAGAGCTATCATATGACCCAGAAATTCCAATACTGAGTATATATTTTAAAAAAAGAAAATTAATATATCAAAGAGATATCTGGATTCCAGTGTTTATTGCAGCACTATTCACAATAGCCAAAATATAGAATCAACCTATGTGCCCATAAATAAGTAAATAAAGAAAATGTGGTATATATGCTCAAGGAAATATTATTCGTCCATCAAAAAGAATGAAATCCTTTCATTTGCAGCAACATGAATGAACCTGGAAATCACTACATTTAGTGAAATAAGCCAGATATAGAAAGGCAAATATTGCATGTTTTAACTCATGTGGGAGCTAACCAAAGTGGATCTTATGAATATATAGTAGATTGGTAGTTATCAGAGGCTGGGAAGGAGAGAGAGAAGGAGAGATATATAGTTTGATTAATGGGTATGAAGTACAGTTTGGCAACAGAAATAGGACCTAGTGTTTGATAGATCAGCAGGGTGACTATGGTTTAAAATAGAGTTATATGAATATTTTTAAATAGCTGAAAGAGGAATTCCAGTGTTTCTAGCATAAATAAAAGACAAATATTTAATGTGATGGGTATCCCAATTGCACCAATTTAATCTTTACAAAGTATATGAATGGATTAATCACATATACTCCAAAATAGGTATGTCTATTATACATAAATAACAAATTAAAAAATTATACAGACAGAAATGAAAAAAATAAAACTAATAATAGAGTCAACAAAGTTCAAAACAAATATCCTAAACATCTGTATTGACATAATTAAAATATTTGAGAAAAAAATCACACAAAGTAAGTATAAAGAGAAAAAATTACTGACTGAAAGTAATTAGATAAAATATAGACATGAAAACAGACAACAGTAATTATGAATAAATATTACCAGTATCTTCAACAAAATAGTTTATGCAATAAATAGATATATCTGAAGACATAATCCAATCAACACAAAATGAAGCTTAATAAAAACAACTTGGAATTGGAGTAATAAAATCACAAATTAGTGGCAGTAAGTATAAGATCAATCAAATTAAAGATAGAATTTAAAATGTAAAAATGAAGTTTTAGCAACAAACATACTATATTTTCTATAATGCAATTTTTGAAATATAAACTACATAAGTAAAAGTTTATTGATAATAGCTTGGAAATTTTTTCTAGAATTTTCAAGGAAAAAGAGGAATTTTAGGAAGATGGGGAAAAAGAAGCATCTGGCATTAGTTTGTTCTTCATTTTAATGGCTGTATTAGTCTTTTTCTCACTGCTAAAAACACCTGAGGCTGGAAAGTTTGATTGACTCAGAGTTGTGCATGGCTGGGGAAGCTTCAGGAAACTTAAAATCCCGGTGTAAGGGGAAGCAGGCATTGTCTTCACAGGGCAGCAGAATACAGGAAGGGTGAAGTGGGAAGAGCCCCTTGTAAAATCATCGGATCTTGTGAGAACTCCCTCACTATCACAAGAAGAGCATGGGGGAAACCACCCCCATGATTCAATTACCTCCCACCAGGTCCCACCCTTAACACATGAAGATTATAATTTGAGATGAGATTGGGGTGGGGACACAGAACCAAACCATATCATTCTGCCCCTGGGCCCTCCCAAATCTCACATCCTCGCATTTAAAAGCCAATCATGCCTTCCCAACTGTCCCCCAAAGCCAAAGTCTTAATTCATTCCAGCATTAACTCAAAAGTCCAATTCCAAATCCTCATCTGAGACAAGGCAAGTCCCTACTGCCTAGAAGACTGTAAAATCTTCTAAGATACAATGGGGCTACAGGCGCTGGATAAATGGTCCCATTCAAAATGGGAGAAATTAGCCAAAACAAAGGGATTGTAGGGCCCATGCGTGTCTGAAATCCAGCAGGGCAGCCATTAAATCTTAAAGCTCCAAGACAATCTCCTTTGACTCCATGTCTCATATCCAAGGCACACTGATGCACAGGGTGGGCTCCCACAGCCTTGGGCAGCTCTGCCCCTGTGGTATTTTAGGGTACAGCCCCTCAGCTGTTTTTACAACTGATATTGAGTATATGCAGCTTTTCCTGGTGCATGGTACAAGCTGTCAGTGGATCTACCATTTTGGGGTCTGGAAGAGAATGGCCCTCTTCTCATATCTCCTCTGGGCAGTGACCCAGGGGGGACTCTGTGGCAACTCCAACCCCACGTTTTCCTTCTGCACTGCCCTAGCAGAGGTTCTTCATCAGGGCTCCACACCTGCATCAGACTTCTTCCTGAACATCCAGGCATTTCTATATATCCTTGGAAATCTAGGCAGGGGTTCCCAAACCTCAAATCTTGAATTTTTTGCACCTGCACGGTCTACACCATGTGGAAGCTGCCAAGGCTTAGGGCTTGCACCCTGTGAAGCAACAGCCTAAGCCGTACCTTGGCCCCTTTTAGTCACGGCTGTAGCTGGAGCAGCTGTGACCCAGAGCACCAAGTCCTGAGGCTGCACAAAGCAGTAGGGCCCTGGGCAGTGCCCATGAAATGCTTTTTCCCTTGTGGGTCTCTAGGCCTGTGATGGGAGGGGCTGCCACAAAGGTCTCTGACATGCTCTGGAGACATTTTCCTTATATCTTGGGATATTAACATTTGACTCCTCATTACTTATGCAAATTTCTGCAGCCTGCTTGAATTTCTGCCCAGAAAATGGGTTTTTCTCTTCTACTACATGATCAGGCTGCAAATTTTCCAAACTTTTACACTCTCTCACCTCTTGAACACTTTACTGCTTAGAAATACCCTAAGTCCTCTCTCTCAAGTTCAAAGTTCCACAGATATCCAGGGCAGGGGCAAAATGCTGCCAGTCTCTTTGCTAAAGCATAGCAAGAGTGACCTTTGTTCCAGTTCCAAATAAGTTTCTCATCTCCATCTAAGACCACCTCAGCCTGGGCTTCATTGTCCATATCACTGTGTGCATTTTGGTCAAAAATCTTTCAAAAGTCTCTCGGAAGTTTCAAACTTTCCCACATCTTTCTGTTTTCTTTTGAGCCCTTTAAATTGTTCCAACCTCTGCCTGTTACCTAGTTTCAAAGTCATTTCCACATTTTCAGGTGATCTTTATGGCAGTACCCAACTCTTAGTATCAATTTCTTATATTAGTCCATTTCCACACTGCTATCAAGAAATACCAGACTGGGTAATTTATGAACAAAAGAGATTTAATTGACTCACAGTTTTGCATGGCTGGACAGGCCTGAGGAAAGTTGCAATCATGGCAGAAGTGGAAACAGGCACCTTCTTCAGCAGGCAACAAAAGACAAGAACGATCAAGGGGGAAGAGCCCCTTATAAAACCATTAGATCTTGTGAGACTTCACTCACTCTCATGAGAACAGCATGGGGGAAACACCCCCATGATCTAGTCACTTCCAACAAAGTGATTATATTTATAATTCTACCAGGAAACTATAATTTGAGATGAAATTTGGTGGGAACACAGAGTCAAAGCCTATCATTTGTTTATGACATTAGATATTCCTGTCTGTTGCTCATTCTGCACACGTCTTCTCTGGCCTTCTTTATCCTGTGTATCAGAGAAGAGGAGCTTATAGATAAATTTCCCAGAATAGCTTTCTGAGTTTAGTTCTAGGTTACAGTCTTTCAATGAGAAGAACTTGCTGAAGAAGAGAAAGCCTAGGAAAAGCCCTTATTTTTCTTCAACAGTGGCAGGCTGACAGCAAACTCTGGAGTTCACCTGACTGGGTGCTTCAGGAAGCTAGGGTAGTGTGTGGCAGCTCTCCTGCCATTCTTGAAATTCACAAGTTTACAAGGAAGTTCTTAAAATTCACTACTTCTCTTCTGTTGGCAGTTGGGATGATGAAGATGGTTTTACTAAAGAGTCTTTGGTGTTGCAGGTAGCCGAGATGAGATGACCTGATTCTGCTTCACTTACTATCACCCATTCTATCCAGTGCTGAGAGAACCTCCGATCTCCTTTATTAACACTCTTTATACCACAAACACTTCAGTAACTTCTGCTTTCCTGTCAGAACCCTGACTTTTAATTTTTTTCATTTCTATAACAGAAATATTGAGAAAAATGTTATTTCTAACAGTAACTACTAGTAAAACTAGTTTACAATTCTAAATCATGGCAGACTAAATATTAGAGGAGGTTGGAAAATATTGGACAAAACACAGGACTATATACTATTATATACAGATATTGCATATATAGTGTTGAAGAAATAGGCTTCCGATACAATAAGAATAATTGAAATAAATTTAAAAGACGAATTGTATGATTAAGCAAGAACTGTATGTGGCCTATTATATATAGATATATACACACACACTTAAATGGTACATGAACATATTGTAGCAAAAATGGTAGACTTTGCCCGTTTTTGAGATGTCTTTGATATTAAAGCTAATGCTTAGCAAAGATAAATCATATAGCATTAATACAAGACATGGCTCAATACAAACTAAAAGTAATTAAGACAAATCAATTTATTTTATAATGCTGAAGAGTGAAAATCCTCAATGAAACCAGATACTGTTCCAAATACCATGTCAACGCCATTGAAGAAGAACATAAAACAGATGAAACACATTATATTTTATATATTACCAAAAATATAATTATATATTGTTTTATATATTATAATATAGTGTCTTATAAATGCCAGGAGATAAATGTATCATGATGTGAAGGAAGCATGGAGAATTATATACCTGAAAATTTAGATAAGAAACATATGAAAATATTGTCAAGATATTAAACCTGATTAAATTTGTTGGCTGCAAACAAATATATAGATAGCAATCCAATCACTTCTCTATAAAGGAACAGTGACAACAATAGAATGGAATAAAAACATATATTAATATGTTATGTAATATATCTATAATAGGATAAATGATTTTATTTTTAGTAGCATCATGAACAAATAACATCAATACAACATGGTGTAATTATGAGATACCTATAATTCTCATATAAAGTATATTTTGATTGTGCCACTGTAATGAAACCTGAAAAAGAGACATATGCCTGATTTCTGGTTATGAAAGGATATTAACTATACTCCATATTTTATTTGTGAGAATTTATTCACAAAAAATAGAAAACAATAAAATAATTATTTTAAAGTTGAAAGAATGTTGAGTTTCCTGGGAATAATAATGCTTATAAATATCCAGGGACATTCTGGGAGTTACAGAATAATGAGTAAAATTGCATTGATATTAACTGTTTAGAAGGGTATAAATTTATACAGCATTCTGTGAAGGCAATTTGGCAAATTCCATCACCTTTTAAAAATTATTTTTAAATGTAATTTAACCAATCCCTTTTTAGAGATTTATCCTTTGAAAATATTTTGTAGGTATACACACATACACACACATGCATGCGTGTGCACAGCAATGTTATTTAAATCTGGGAGCAATGGTTATAACAAATAAGCTTATCTATAAGATGAAATGGCATTTGACTATTAATAGAACCTGGTAGATGCATGGGTATTATCACGGGAAGTAACAATATATTGTTAAGAAAAAACTAGTTTCAGAAAATACATGTAGAATCAATCAATTTTTCTGAAAATAAATATAGGTGCTCATTACATGTGTGCATTAAGAATTTAGAAGCTGATACATTAAACTGTTAATAATCAGTGTGAACCTTACTTTCAACTTTACACATTTCTACATTATTGGAATTTTCAAATATGTTTTACTTCTGTAATCAGTAAAACCAAGCCATTTTAAAGAAAGATACATTAGTCCTTTCAGTTGATTAAATAAAGAATTTTATAATATAACCCAGATTTATTGAAGCACAAAGTAAAGAGGAGAATGCAATTATGCAGGTACTTCTGTATCCTATTGCTTTGTTTACCTTGTATAGTATACTGAGATGGAGAACTATGGCAACAATGAAAATGAATCCTGTGAGCCAGTCGTTTTGTGGATAGATTTATTTTTATAGTTTCCTTAGTGTTTGTCTGTAGGGGAAAAAGACATAACATGAGAATGGGAACGATAGAATATCTTATTTTGTACCTCCTTCTATTGACAGGTATAAGTAATACCGTATGTTTACATATCACCTATTTTAGAGAGTGAAGTATATTTATGGGGAGCTATTCATTGTCAGCATATTCCTGTGCCTGTATGCAGGCTCCATGAGCTGACCATTTGAATAAATTCAATAAATTACCTAATGACAGCTATTTTTTTTTTGCATCCTTGGTCAATTAAATCTAGCTAATTTACTTTCTCATTTCATTAATTTGTTATGAAATGATTTGATTGGATAATCGTGGTTTGTTATTCTGACTGGTTTTTAAACCATGCATTCAAAATTGTGGCAAATAGGGTAAAACGGCCATAATTTCTGTTTTTCAGAATATTTCAGCATATTCAACAATAATTAGAGTCACATTGAAGTTCTACTACAGGAAATTGCCTACAAATCCTGCTTACCTTACTTTTTAATTGAGATTCATGACACTTCAGCGGAATTACTTTAGGAAAAACGCCTAAGTCTCAATCTCCCAAGCATTCTTTCATTTAATGCTAAACATCTATCAAGAACCTACTATAAGCTCTAGACAGATAAAGCTGTATGTTATCTTTAAAGGGATACAGGCCATTAAATACAGAGTGTAATAAAACAAAAGTGAACATGCATTAGGAGTTCTAAGAAAATGTTTTAACTACCTGCTAACCCAGGAATCAACTGGGCAAAAAGGATAGTTAAGGAATTCTAGGCAGAACCCATATCTTTTGGGAAAGAACAAAATTGTTACAAAGCATGGGAAAGTCAGTATCTGCTGTGATTGGGACAGAAGTCGGGGGAGGTGAAGTGGCAGAAGATTTGGCTTTTTTTGCTTGTTTGGTTTTTAGAGATGGAGTTTTACCATGTTGCCCACACTGGTCTCAAACTCCTGGGCTCAAGTGATCTGCCCACCTCAGCCTCCCAAAGTGTTGGGATTATAGGCATGAGCCACTGCACCCAGCCTCGTGGTAGTCTTGTTTTAGATGTTTAACAAGGATCCTTATGAGGAGTCATTAAAACAGGGGAGTGGCAATAGTAGCAGGAGGCTTCCAAATGCCTGGGCAGATAGGGCCGGGTACCTGGTGAAACCCCACCTCCAAGCTGAAGACAGCTGAAAGCCTGAAAGCCAAGCTACAAGTTTAATCCTCAGATTGGACTGAAAACTTGTCTTCCTGTTGGGCATGCTTTCCTCTGATAGATCTCCACCCTTCACCTATATTACATATACCTATCCTTTCCTAATTGGTTTTCTCTACTGCCATGTCTACTTTGAGTGGTGTCTTCACTTTCCCCCCTTTTTTTTTGCATACCCACAAGCCAATCAGCATGCCCTCCCCATCCTGTGCTTCTGAAGACCCCAGATTCTGTCAACAGAGGAAGAAATGGCCTGACTTCAGGGAACAGGGACAGCCTGACTTTGGGGAAGACGACCTGCCATTCCCGTCCCCTCTCCAGCTCCCCTCTCTGCTAAGAGCTGTTTCTATCACTGAATAAAATTCTCTGCCTTCACCATCTTTCCACTGTTCATGTGACCTAATTCTTCTTGGACGCCAGACAAGAGCTCGGGACTCAGTGCGGGGCGGGGGGTGGGGGGGGAGGAAGGGTAACCAGAAAGGCTGTCACACCAGCCCTTTGCTATCGTCAGCAGGGGCCAGCCACTTCATATGATGAGGAAAGGGCCAAATGAGCTGCTAACACAGCGCCGTCCACGGATGGTGGAACTAAAGGAACACTGTAACACCCGCTCTGTGGCTTCGGGGTTGTGGGCCCCCTCACATGGGTGCTGCTGCCTTCCCCTCAAGGCAATGCACCCGATCTGGTGGCAGGCCCTGCATGGAGTTTGTTTCTGTGTCAGCACCCACAGTGGCCAGCTGGATCCTGCACTGGCTTGCTCATGTGCTCCTTCCTACTAGAAATTGAGCACAGTGGGCCAAGTACAGGGAGTGCCCCTGCCTGAGTCCAGTAAAGGGGCTGAGAGAAATCCTGCATCAATGACACATATGAATTCCTGTCTCTTTGGCAGTGGTGTTAGTATTACAGCAAGGGTGTGATCGAACTAGAAACCATAAATCATTGCATTTAGCAGTAGATATTTCTCAGAATTAATCCTTTATAAGGCAAGGTAATTAGGGGCTGAAATGATAAGCTCTGGGCCCTAATCCTGGCACCATCCAGCTGTGTGACTTTCAGAAATCATTGTTTTATCTTCTCTGTGCCTTAGGTTTCTTATCTGTGAAAATGCTAGTAATAATTATAATAATAATAACAGTAGCTCTCAGGGTTAATATAAGGATTTATACAATTAATGTAGGGAAAGTGCAATTCTCAATAAATATTAGCTAATGGTTTTATCTTATCTGCCCTCTGTTCCCCCATTGGTTTTAAAAAATGTTTTAGTCAAGTATCTTTCTTTACAGTAAATTCCACTTTCTTGTCAGGGAGCCCCCAGCACTGCCATGCTGCTTTCTTTGTATTCTTTTTCCTCATTCTTTTAGAAACCTGTTGTGATCCTATGGTTAGTATTTTGTTATTTACTCTTCCACTCTGTGTAAGCTGTATTTCTTATAAAAGTCTCATACTCCCAGAACCTAGTTTTCATTTTACTTCTCAGACTGGTGTAAATGCTTGAGGGAAAGCATTGTCAAAGCAAGACCTGGGTAGCTGAAACAAAATTACCGTGGGCAAGGAAAATGGATCCTTGTCAGATAGCAAAGGAGTCTTGAAGCCACATGTACAAGGGATATGCAGAGTCCTGCCTCTAGGGACCAACGGGTTTCAAACTTTAGCCCACATGATACAGACACAATCTCAGACAAAGACAAATTTATTCATGTCCCCTTTTTCCCAATCTCAGTCCAGACCGGCTCATCAGTAAAAACAAAGAACTTAAACAACGATAAATCAGATAAATCATTTGCATTGGAGGAAAAAGTGAGTAGGATCTCTAACAATTTACTGTCATCCTATTTATGCAGGAGAAAAATGACAAGTGCCTTTTATTGATTTTGATTCCTATTTTTGCTCCAGGGAATAGAGATAAACCTGGCACCAGTTTTGCTTTGATATCTGTAGGGAGTAGGGGAAACAAACAGGAAAGTGGCCCATGATAGGTCTGCACTGTAAGTGCTCAGATAGGGAGAATTCTTCATTGTGGGGACTCAGGGAAGACAGTTACCGGGCAGGGGAGCACTTTCTAGAGGTAACATCTGTTTCTGAGGTGGAGACTGTTTATTCTGTGCTCTTTATGTTTTCTTTTTCAGCTGTGTTTAGGTGGGGAGGGCACAGAAGTGTTTTGCTGCCCGAGTGAGGAATAAACCCCCTGCAGCTCCAATCTGATACTGATGAAATGAGGGCCTGAAAGTGAAGCCTTCAGGGTGTTTTCCTGCATAGCCTTTCTAATGCTTAGATGAATCATAGTAAATCAATAGAAGACTCTGACATTTGACCTGTTTGAGTTTCACAAAGTACTAGCTTCTTTTACAGACACTGAGATATTCAAGTTCTCAATTAGGGCCCAACTGGGATGTTGTATCAAAAGAATTAGAAGCAAAAGCAATATGTGTGTAGATTATTAAATCAACTTGTTAATATCCTAAAGTTATTATGACTATCAGAAACTATTATAGGTGAAATATAATTACAGTCAATGCTTTTAACAAAACTGTCTTTCATCTGTCTGCAGATTAATCATTTGCCTTTTACATTCCAATTGTAATTCTACTTCTTTATTTTTTAACTTCTTTCAGAAAGAAAAACATGAAAAATAATTGCATGACAATTTGGTTTAAGTTAGAAATTAACTTAAGTGGCTGGGCGCAGTGGCTCACGCCTGTAATCCCAGCACTTTGGGAGGCCGAGGCGGGCAGATCACGAGGTCAGGAGATTGAGACCATCCTGGCTAATAAGGAGAAACCCTGTCTCTACTAAAAATACAAAAAAAAAAAAATTAGCCAGGCCTCATGGCAGGCACCTGTAGTCCCAGCTACTCGGGAGACTGAGGCAATAGAATGGCGTGAACCCAGGAGATGAAGCTTGCAGTGAGCCAAGATCATGCCACTGGACTCCAGCCTGGGCAACAGAGCAAGACTCTGTCTCAAAAAAAAAAAATTAAAAATTAAGTATGAATAGAAATATGAGACTAGACCCTATCTCTCATCACATACAAAAGTCAACTCAAAATAGATTAAACACTTAACTATAAAACTGAAACTGTAAAACTACTAGAAGAAAACATAGGGAACATAAGGGAAATGCTTCATGACATTGGAGCATCTTTGCCCAAAACATTGGTCTGGGCAAAGATCTTTTAGACAATAACTCAAAATCACAGGCAACAAAAGCAAAAATAGACAAATGGGATTGTATCAAACTGAAAAACTTCTGCATAGCAAAGAAAACAACAGAGTGAAGAGAAAACCTACAGAATGGGATAAAATAGTTAAAAACCATGTATCTGACATGGGACTAATACCAAAAATATATAAGAAACCTAAAACAATAGAAAAAATTAATAATCTGATTAAAAGATGAGCAAAATATTTGAATAGACCCCTCTAAAATTTAGACATACAAACAGCTAACAGATTCTATGACAAAGGCTCAATATCACTAAACATTAGGGAGATGCAAATCAAAACCACAATGAGATATCACCTCACCCCAGTTAAAATGGCTGTTATCAAAACAACAAAATATAATTTATGCTGGTGAGGATGTGGAGAAAAGGGAGCTCTTATGCACTGTTTGTGTGAGTACAAAAAAGTCTAGCCACTATGTAAAACAGTATAGAGGTTCTTCAAAAAACTAAAAATAGACCTACCATTTGATCCAGCAATTGCACTACTGGGTATATATCAAAAAGAAATAAAATCAGTATGTCTAAGAGATATCTGCACTCCCATATTAATTGCAGCATTGTTCACAACAGCTAAGAAATGGAATCAATCCAAGTGTATATTAACAGATGAATGGATAAAGAAAACAAAAGAGTATATATGTATACACAATGAAATACTATTTAGCCATACAAAAAAAATCTTGTCATTTTTGGCAACATGGATAAACCTGGAGGACATTATGTTAAATAAAATGAGCCAGGTACAGAAACACAAATACTGAATGATGTCATTCATGTATGGAATCTATAAAAGCTGATCTCACAGAATTAGAGAGTAGAATTGTGGTTACCAGAGGCTACGGAAAGAAGAGGCACGGAGGAATTAAGACAGATTTGTCAATGGATGTGGGGTCATCGTTAATAGGAATACTAAATTCTGGTGTGGTGTTGTGCAGGAGGATGAATATAATTAATAATATTGTATGATTTATTTCCAAAGAGCTAGAAAGGAGAATTTAGAATGTTCTCACCACAAATAAATCACAAATAAATGATGAATGGTTGAGATGATTGAAATGATAAATATTCTGATTCAATCATTACAATCTTTACAGGTATCAAAACATCTCACTGTAGCCCCATAAATGTGTACAATTACCATGTGCCAATTAAAATCATATATGGATAGAATTATTCTCTAATAACAGTAATATCTACTTTTGATTTTTCCAGGTTATGTTTGAAGACCTGTATATATATATATGTGTGTGTGTGTGTGTGTGTGTATATATATATATATGTATATAATTTCTTTTAATAAACACAACAACCTCATCCATCTCTTTTCTATCAATCCATCTACTCAAATATTGTTTCTAATTATTATGGAAACAATAGTTGCAAATATAGAAGGATATCAAACAAAACAAATCCCTGAGCTGCCAAAACAGACGTTAAAAGTTTATGAACTAAATTTCAAGTCATGTGTTAATGGAAAAAAGTTGTCCTTCCCTGGGAGAATACCTATGTTAAAATTTTTGGAAGAAATTCACTCATTTATCTGGAGAACTTTGTTTCCTAAAGTATTCATCGGGTGACATTCTGGAGATCTTGTTTTGAATATGTCACCTTCCTCCTGATACTGACAGACACTCTATGTACAAGTTACTATTGCACACCTGTAGATTAGTTTTAATTCAAACTTTCCTAGATGCCTTTTATAGAGAACATTGAACAGACATCAGATCAAACAATAGCATTTCTCATCCTCCAGTTTACCTCTCTACATCTTGGCTCCTAAGAACTAACAATATTTTTGCTTAATACCTTATTATTGTCCACTAATTTAACTCATTAGGAATCATAAATACAACATTTTAATTATTTATTTAAATACTTTTTCTAAGAAACTTAAGAGATAGAAAATCAGAATGAATAATAAAATACATATATCACTTTTTTTATTTGCTTTATATTTTCAATAAATGTTTAGTATTACAGATAAAGTTGAATTATCTTTTGTTCCCATCCCTAGAACCATTACTCATCTCCCTCTACTAGAGGTATATTTTGTTTAATTTGCATAACATATGTGATGCAAACTATCGTGCTGTATATTGTTGAGTTTTTTCCCACTCACTGATTTTTTAATCTCTCCATATTCCATATATGGTTTTAGTCAATCTTTTATCCATAGTGTTGAATTCCACCTCTTGAATATATCATTTTATTTACCCATTCCTCTGATAAGAGGCATTTAAATTGATTCAATTTTTTTAAATTTGCATTCTGAAATCTGCTAAAGATAAATTTCTGTCTGCACTTATAAAAATGTTCTTTAGGGAATTACTTAGAAAATAAATATTGAATTATATTTGTGGTTTCACTGAGTCCTGCCAAATTGTAATGTAAAACATTTTTACCAATTTACAGTCTGTCCAGCAGGCTATGAGAATGCCCATTCCCCACTGTCCCAACTGTCAAATTTTGTTGTTGCTATTACTGCCAATCTGATGAGTGATTAAGGGTATCTCTGAAAGTCCATTTTTATCTTAATAATTTTAAGCAATTAAAATAAACATTAAAACATAAATGATTATCCTGAATCTTCTCCATTAATGAAATAATTTGAAGGTGTTAGAGAGGACTGAGGCAAAAATATATCCTAGGGAGGATAGAAACTTTTTTTTTTTTCTTTTTTGGCCAGAGAAATCTGTTATACTGCTGTTTTAGAAATTTGTTATACTGCTATTTTGTTTGTGGGAAAGAATGTTATTTATTCATATTGCTGAATAAATAAAACATTGGAATGCAAAGTTTCTACTTGAAGTAACCTTGAACAAATGGAAGGCCAGATTAACTATAGGCTTTGGTAAGTGTTTAAATTTTACAAATTTGTTGTTTGTAATTAGGAAATAATTATAGTGGATAGATCTATTCATACATGCTCTCGGTGCATTGTAATGCTCCAAAAATAATTAGAACAGTGTAAAAAGTCACAAAAATAGCAGAATTGACCAAGAGAAAAAAAGTTAAAAATGAATTAAATTATATATAAAATTTTTAATAGAATAAAATAAGCATTAAAAGCTTTACATAAATTTAGAAGCTTAATTAATAGCATAAAAGAGCTGCTAGCTTCTTTACTCTCATCTTTTTGTTTCACTTGTGTGCCCTACACTCCAATTGTATTTAATTCTTACTTCCGCAAACTTCCCAAGAACTTTAACAACTTGGTACTATTGTGCATATTGTTCTTAACTGTGTGGCACCGACTTCTGAGTTTCACCATCTTCCTTGACACATAGAACTGATTTCCCAAATTCCCACATAGTTGAATATGTTGTATCACTGGATTCCAAAAAATACAATGTGAGCTAAGGGCACATGCCGTTTCTAAGCCTCACTCATAAAATCATTACATACGTAAGTCTTTGTTATCTTCCCTTCACGTTCCATCTTGAAGGATATCTGAGTGCCACACTTTGACAGCCAGCACAAATATATAAAATCAAATTTCAGACTATAAAAAAATGGAGTGGGATATTTACCAGACATCACATGAATGATTATAGCATTGGACACCATTTGTTGCCTACTGAATTTCCATTTGCCCTCTTTATTCCCTACTTACTAAATCTTATAAGTCACATGACTGTATTCCTATCTTCAAAGGTGGATTCCAAAATATCTGCAAGGAGGAGAAAGTCCCCTACCAACCTGCAATAGTTACATAAATGAAAAATAAATGTTTATTTGGATTGAGTCATTATACACTATTTGATCTGTCTTGCTATAGCTAATATTGCCCTAACTAATACAATAGAAAAGCTTCCATGTTCTACCTAGGGAATTCAACTTTATCAGGATCTTTGTGGGAGTCTGTGTTGTCTTGCAAACTCAGGAGGATTTTCTGTCTTCCTCCACTGAGTTCTCAAATTTTGTTTATACCTCTTTTAGAGTGCTTTCCATTTTTATGTATTTATCTGCCTCAATCACTTTTAAACCTAGCAGTACTTTAGAGAAGTAAATTTTTCAATGAATTGTTATATCCATGTTGCCTAGCACAGAGCTTGACTCACAGAAAATACAATTAAATACACAAACAAATACATAAATATCAGTATAGATGGAAATGCTTCACACAATATATCATATGGTATGATGGATCAAATGATTAAATGCAATCTCAACTTGGGTCCTCCAAGAAGCAGAGCTAGAACTGTAAGAAATTTATTGGGAAAAGTCCCATGTAGGGTAAACAGGAAGTGGACAAGCCTAGGCAGGAAGAATCTTCAAATCCCAATGCAGGTCAGATACCTGCAAAAGGAAAGAAGGAAGAATAAAATGGGTAGGAAGGGTCTCATATGCTAGTGAGTCTCTGAAAAAGTTTCGGGCTGGCCATGGATGTTCTGAGCAAGGTTTACCTAATGGAAAATTTCAGCCTCAGGAAGAAATGGTACAGAACTAGTGCCTCCAGCCTGCTGGCTCGGTAATGAACCCAGAGCAGACAGGAAAAGCAATGGTGAATGAAATGGGTAGCACTGGGGCTGATAATCAGCTGTCTTGGAGATCTGAGTGACACACTTTCATAGCAACAACAAAAATATAAAATACAATCTTTGTACTCGCCAGAAAAAAAAATAAAGACTAGGTAATTTACCTTATTGTAAATGAATAGTTATTAGACATTATTTATAGCCTACTTTGTTATTTCTTACTTTCTAAATACTATTAATTATGTAACTACATACCAGCGGAAGATGCTATCTGAATTCATCCATTCATGATAATCCTATTTGTTTCACAAGTGCATGATTTAAGAAAAGCAATGTGACCTAATTCTGGCAAATGACATAGAAGAGTATATTGGTGATTTTCTGAAAAAGGTGTGTTCTCTTGGAAAAGATGCGTACTAAATGAATCAGCTCTTCTCTTCTGAAAGTTACTGCCTCTGGATGTAACACCCAGAACCACCACCAGCTTGAGCCAACATGTTAGGAAGGGAGGAGTCAGGATTATCACAGAGAAGCAGAGCCAGAGGTCTGACCTTGCACATCTAGTACCTACCTCACTTCTGGAGCTCTGGGGTTTCTGCACTCAAGAGAAATACGTGCTATTTTTATTAGTTAAGCCAGTTTCATCTGTATCTATTATCTGAAACAGAAAATGTCCTTTTCCAATTATTTTATAAATATTTTTAAAATTATATGAAATTCAAAATGTACCCATTAGGTACATAAAAATCTAAATACCACAAACAAAAATGAAAATAATAAAATGGCAGAAAGATAGATAAGAATACATTTCCAACCACTGCAAGCAATCAAAGAAATAATATCACGGGCATAATCTCGCTCTGATTTTTAAAAAAATATTGTGATATTTAATATGTATATAAGGCTTCAGGGAAACTGAATAATTACGTAAAAGCAGTTTAAACTAGAAGTTTATGAAAAATAAATTTGCAATAGATATTAAGCTTCTTAAAATGGCTATAAACCTTAAACCCAGTAATTAAAATTACATATATTTTATTCTAGGAAAATAATTGCAAAATAATGTAATCTCCCTATGATGAGCATCATTGTATTTTTTTAATAATGAGAAAGCAAGTAGGTATACCATTATTAGACAACAATGATGAATGACTAATTAAAAAAATGTTCTTACACCAAAGTAATTGTTTCCCATGTAAAGCTCAGTAATATGAAACACATGGAATACTTGTTATAGATACAAATTTCTGGCCTCATTTCAAACTGAATCCAAACTTCCTGGGATGCTATCAAGAATCAACTTAATTGTTGTATACATTTCTTTAATTTTTTTTTAATTACAGTTATATGTTAACACTTTTCTTAAAGAAGGTAATGACTGTAAACAGTATTATAAAACTATTCCATATATATAGAATTTACTGCAGTTAGATTTGGTCATCAGAGTCTTTTCATATATACACTAAGTCTTAGTATAGAACACTTAACAAGTATTTGTACTCAATACAGTACACTTAATAAGTTTTAATCAATACAAAACACAGGTCTCTGATCCACAGACCTCAGGAATAAACATAAATAACTTTCAGATGGAAAAAAAGTATTTAAGAGGACATATCAATATATTCTAAGAAAAGTAAGTATCTAGTAAAATGTTAATCTATTATGAAATAATATAATACTAATTGCAAACTTGAAGCATTTATCTACCACAAGCCATAAAAGTGTTGTAGTTTTGATAAACTAGAAGATAAAATGTTTGCTGCTTTTTGGATTATCTTAAATTATAAGACATTGCAGAAATAACCATTACTTATATCTTAAAAAAAATTCTTGAAGTGAGTTGTGTTGATTTGGTACTGTGAAGTTGGATTTTATCAAGAATTAATCAATCAAGAAATCATTATTTCAATCAGTTTATAGTAATTGAGTTATAATCCTTTTCTGGGTCTGTTAACTGATGGATGGGTTTGTCTTGCCATCACTTCTTATTAATATCTATTGTCAAGTTATCATCATTCATTCATTTTAAGATGATGATACTTCAAAGAAAATAGCACAAATGAATAACAGAAATATCCTCATGTTAAATTTCCATGACATCAGAAATTACTTCAGAAAAATAAAAATGTTAAAAATAAGCTACTGTTATTATAAACTGAATATTACTGGTATATTTTAATTTCTAAAATCCAGCCAATACTCCTTTAAAATTTATTTGAAAAATTAAAACGACATAGTAAAATATATCACACTTATAAATGTCTATTATTTTAAAATATCTGGGAAGGTAACCAGTGTATATATTTTAATCTCAAAATCACCAAAGGAAGGTGAGAGATACTAAATTAAGTAGGAAAAGAAGAAGGGGAGAAGGAAGAAGTCACTGATACCAGTATTTATAATTTTCTTGCTGCATGCTAGTTTCTGTTTTAAACACTCTGTGTTTAATCTAGAGTATAAACTTATTCAGTGGTACTGTTATTATAACCTTTTTTTAGATGAGAAATTGAGGTGATAGTGGGTTTGGTAATTTGCCCATGGTTCTATAGTGGACGTAAGATACAAAGTCACACAGCCTAGACCTCGGAGCACACGCTTACCTCTGCTATATTATAGTTTCAGTATGATAGAGTTGAACAGACCTGGATTTTAATAAGAAGTCTACAAACGCCCATTCAGTGTGAAAATTATTTAAAATTACTTGACTTTATATTCCAGTCTATAAAATTCAAATAATATTAATATTAGTGAAGAAATACATAGCTTTCTTCTCCTCCACCCTTTATTTATTTCACCTGAATTTAAGTGAGGACTACAATAATTTCAAAGAGCAGCACAGTGACAACTTACTTCCTCGTATTTATTATTCTCAAGAACCAAGGTAAAGGGTTATATCGAGAATGCCTGAGACAAAAGTGTAATACTTGCTCAGCACTTTACAATTGTGGTACTTTCACAGAGAGTGGGAAGAGATAATATTATGTGCATTTGCCAATTTAAAAAATTAGGCTAAAAAAATTAAATGACTTGTACAAGGTTGCGTTGATTACACAGCCATATTTTAATCCTTGCTTTGCCTTGTTTAAGCTTTATAATTATAGGCAACTCCATTGCTTCATCTTTGAAATGATCAATTGGTATCATATACTGCACAAAGTTTCTGTGAAGAGAAAATTGAGGCATATGAAAATTTTTGAAAAATGAAAAAGTACTAGTACAAACATCCTAATCAACCTAATCATGTTTATATGACAGTAAGTAGATACTATATTTTAAATATATATTTCAAAACATAATAATAACAAATGTTACATAATAAAACACTATGTAATAAATATCAAAATTACTTCCCATGAAATCTCAAGAACCACAAATTAATAAATTACTAGTACCATCAAAACCATTATAACTACTGGTCAGCTACCATCAGCTGGTTAATTTCTTGCTAGGTAGAGGGGAATTATGTATTCTAGGAGCTATTAAATTTCAATATTGATGTTGATTAATTTATTTGAGACTATAATAGTTGTCTCTTTGATACGGACAGGAGGCAGGTAAATCCTAGGCAGAAAAGGGTGGGGTCCCTGCAAAGCCCCACCCTCAAGCCTGAACCCACAGCCCAAAGTGAGAACATGCATTCCTGTCTTTCTGCCTGAGTGTTGCCTTTCCAAAACCACCCTGGCCCATCTTGCCCCCACTATTCCTGTACCATAAAAACCCTATGCTCCACCAGTGGAGTGGCAGAGCAGCAGAGTGGTAGAGAAGGAGAGAAAAGAAGAAGCAGTCAGACATCTGAGGTAGCAGCTTGACTTCAGAGGGGTGGCATGACAGTAGGACTTTGGAGAAGAGTTCAGCCGGGGACTGCTGAACTCCAGGGGAATACCACCTTCCCCCTTCATCCCCTTTTCAGCTCCCCATTCCACTGAGGGCCACTTCCATTACTCAATAAAATTCTCCACATTCACCACCCTTCAATTAAGAACTTGGGTACCAAGAGAGTGGGTGCAAAAGGCTGTCACCCTGCTCCTCCGCTGAGCTGTTTAACATTTAAGCTGTCTGTGGATGGCAAAGCTAAAAGAGCACACTACAACACATGCCCTCTGGGGCTCTGAGGGTCATAGGCAACCTCTAGATGCTGCCGCAGGCCCACATGGAGTTCTGCTTCTGCTGGTTGCCCAGAAGAGCTTGTCCTGGCCCCTGAACACATTCACTTGCATGCTTCCCCTCCCATAAGGAGTTGAGAGCTATGAGCTGAGTAAAGGAGGCAGAGCCAAACCCTTTGTGAGTCTCGTGAAGGGGTCAAGGGAACTATCCCACTTCACCTTCTGTGTATTCATATTTGAATGCTGGAGGAAATAGGTTCAGCTTGATTGAATAATCTTAACTCTAATGATTAGATCAATCCTTGATTGAAATGATGACTTCCATGTGTTTATCTTTTTATCAAACCATACCATAATGTTTTGGAAATATCCTCAAAACTTTTAGAAATAAACTTGAATGTTTTTAACTGAAAAGTCTCTTTTAGCATTGTGTTAAATGTTAAAACATGAAATTCTTTGTGTTGACAAGTAGTAAAGAATGATTTGCCTGTCATTTGAAATGGTTCAGCTATAAAGTACTGACATATGAAACTTACAACAGAAATTCAGAATGACCTTACCCTCAAATGATAAAAATGGGAAACTTTGTAATAAATTTCTCTTAAGTATTTCCTTAACAACGTACTTCAGTGTTCCAGCTCTGTAGAGCTCCTCGTAATACACTGGATTAAATCAAGTTAACTATCACGGACTCTTGAAATGGCTTAGTATCACCTTCTTCCAGCTAGGCGAAGGTTAAACAGAGATGGAATACTTCATACTAGATGAAATAACGCAGAAAAAAATCATTTCCCCTGATATATTCATCTTCAAGTTCAATCTTCTTCTACCCCATTTCTACTCAATTGTCAGTCCTAATTCTTTTTCCTTCTCAACCCCTGAAGAGGCCCACCCTTCTTCCTTTCCTTCTGCAATGTTCAGTAGAACAGATCTTCATTAACAAATGTGTGACTACTGCAGTAACAACTAAATGATTTATGTTCAGCCTCATATTTTAGTCCTTTATATAGTCTAGGGTTAGTTCACTTTTTAAGCATAGTCTTTTCCCCCCAAATATGTTTATGCTGAAAATTTTACAATGTCTCCTTTAAAAATATTCATTAATGTACTTATTCAAAAATACTTATTGAACATATCAGTGTGCTAGATGATATGTTAAGCAATGAACAGTGAGCAAAATAAGCACAGTTTCTTCCCTCATGGATTATATATTCTGAATGAGATATAGAGGGAAGTTTAGGGGATGGAAACAGAAGCAAACAGAAAAATCAAAAACTATAACTAGTATCATGAAGGAAAAAGATGTTAAAATGTAGAATAATAGAAGCTATTCTACTTTACATAGGCTATTTTCAAATCTGTTCTATGCAAAAATGAAGACCTTTAAACTAAGATCTGAGTAGGAAGAAATGAGCTGAGAATCTACAAATGAAAGTGGTTGGAAAAGATCTTGGAAACCAAAAGGAAAACAATGTCACCAGGTCATCTATAAAGGGAAAGTGAAAGGAAATTAGATCGTCTATATAGAGAGGGTTAGAAAATACAGGCCTTTGTAGAACATATACTAAGTTTCAGATTATATTCTAGCCATAATTAACATGACAACTGCTTAATGTAGAATTTAAAGCATTTAAAATATTGCCACAATCCCATTTTATGCCTTTTTACTCCCTTGCTTTTGAAACAGAGCCAACAGCCCCATAAACTGTTCTTTAGGATAAACATAGAAACTGGTCTTTCTAGTCTTAAAACTTGAAACTTATATTCATTTTATCTGAATTCCTTCCTCAGGAAAGGACCTTCAGACTCTCAAAAAAAAAAAAAAAAGTACCAAAGAACTGAAACTCACCAGAACACCATATCCAGACAATGAGACTTCGGAGTCCTCATTGTAATTGCTTTCTTGCCCCTCCCTAATTCTTGTTTTCTTACACATTGTTACACTTCTTTCCTCATATATAAACCCCTGCTTTTATTCAGTCAGGGAGGTGAATTTGAGTCTGAGTTCCCATCTCCTTGGATACGGCACCCAATTAAAGCCTTATTCCTTGGCAATACTTGTCTCCTTGGCAATACTTATCTCAGTGATTGACTATCTGTGCAGCTAGCAGCAGGACCTAGACTCAACCCCTGGTGTTTTGGTAACACTTTCTAGGCAATCTGGTCTGCTGTTACTCAGTAAGACTTTTGCTTTTTCTTCCCTAAATTTTTGCTGACATACTTTCCTCTACTTATAACTTTGTTACTTTAACTGTGCCTACCAACAACTCCACCATTCTTTAAAGCCTGGAGCAAATTTTACTTGCTCTGTGAAGCACCCCTAAATATTCTAACTAGAGCATCTCTCCCTCACTCCCTCACACACACTCTCCTCTCTCCCTACCCTCCTCACATGCAAAGCCTTTTAAGACTTTATTTATATAACATATAATAATAAACTATATTTTCGTAGAGTTTTAGAATTTATAAACTGATTCATATATATGACCTAACTATGCAGTCTACTAGTCGGGTTTTAGAGATAAAAAAACCAAAGGGCATCTGAGTTAAGAGGATTGCTTAAGTATGCTCAGCTATAAAGTAGCGAGGCTCTAATTCAATTCCAGATACTTTAATGGTGAAACTCTTGTTTTTAATAGCCGCAGTGTGTGCCCAACACTTCTGCTTTTCATTTTAATTATCTATATGCCTAACCTTTGTTCTGTTTAGGCAGACCCTTGAGATGTGAAACCAAATCTTATTTGTTGCTTTTTTTTTCTTCCCTCAATGTTTAGCAAAGTATCTGTCATATAGTGGGCACTCAAATATTTGCTTAATAGAATAATTCCTCATCAGTGTAACAGGTCCCAAACTATATCAAAGAGGAGCATTTTTATTCCTTTCACAACATCAGTGATATATGTAGAAATCATTTATTTTCTCCCTAATCAGATCCATTACTTACTCGTTTTTCCCCACAAGAATTGAGTACATATGAACACAAAGAAATAAATAACAGACACAGGGGCCTTCTTGAGGGTGGCGGGTGAAAGGAGGGTGAGAATTGAAAAAGTGCCTATCAGGTGTTATGCTTATGACCTCAGTGAGGAAATAATTTGTACACACCAAACCCTTACAATACGTAGTTCATCTATATAGCAAACCAGCACATGTACCCCTGAACCAAGATACAAGATAAAGAGAATATCATTAGTATCTTCAAGCTTTTGAGCTACTTTGTTTACTCTTTACTTAAATGGCCTCTTTCTTCATAAGGAAAAAAAAGGCAACTAATTATGAACTCAGTCAGCTGCTCAACCGCATTTAGAAATGTGCCTGCACCTAAATATATTGTTAATTCCTTTGCTTATGTCTCAGAAGTCCTTTCTCTCCTCTAGTCTAAAGACAGTCACTCCACAAATGCACTGGATGTCCCCATATCCTCTCATGTGTCCCATGACCTTACTTCATCAATTTTACCAACTCTCACAAATATATCCAGCCCCCGTATCTCTACTTTCTTCTGTTCTACTTAAGTTAATGTCCAATATAATCACATACTAAATGAACTTTCTCCAAACTACCTTGTGTTGAACTAAAATTGAATTACTTGACTAACATTACTTATACTATCCTATTTTTCTTCTTGGGGTAGATTCCTTTAAATTATGACTTTATTACTTTAATAAATTTTTTTCTGAATGACTTAGGATGTTGTCTAAAAATATAGTTAGTCACAGTGTCAGATGGCTGCCAACTATTCCACATCAATAAAGCCAAGGTTAAAGGAGCCAAAATAACCTTAGTAAAGTCAGGCATGATCAACACTAATAAAGTTAACTGGAAAAAAAATGACAGAATCAAAACGCAGTCAGCTCAGATTGCTGGAGGTCCTAGGTCTATGAAAGTGATGGATAGCATCACAGATTGGAAAAGACATATAAAATCCTTCATGTGCATCACTAGTGATCCATGAACCTGAAGTGTTACATGTTGTAAACCAATTTGATGTTTAAAAGATTTTATTGTCTTAGGAAATTTATCATATATTGCTTAAATTAGGAAACTCATTTAACAAAATGTTCCTTTGTGATTTACCCAAATAAAAAAAGGTACATAATTTTGAGACATAAGTACATGGATACATAACTTTAATCAGCTATATACAATTTCTGGCATAATTTCCAGATCAGTTTAATCTGTAGCTCTTAACAAAGGTGACATTCTATAATTTTCCTTCCATAGTCTTCTAGAGATCTTTTTTCTCTATTTAAATTAGCTTGTTTAGCTATAAAAATCATGTCCATATGTAACACTGGAAAATATACAATATGTTATAGGCAAAAAAATCATAAAGGCAAACAATCATCACTCTAAAATAATATCATTACCATGGGACCCTGAATCACTTTTTCTTGTTTTAAGCATCTTTCTATAAACACTAAAGCTCATCCTATTACAAATTTTGCATTTTTTAACTTAAACTAAACATTTTACATGATATTACAAATTCTTTGTAAGCATAATTCTCAATAACACATTTGCCTAAGTTCCCTAATATATTCCATAACAATTATTTCATCAATACTCATTTAAAATGTGTCTAATGTGACTTGTAAAATAATAAATGCTGCACTGCAAAATGTGAAGTTTTATGCTACATTTAATATTATTTTCTTACTATTAATTCCTAGACATAGGAGTAGGAAGTCCAAGTGAAATATGTTTGGCCATTTTAAGTTTTGATGCATTGCTTTTCATTTGTCTCAAGGAAAAACTCATCATGGGTATATAAAAAAGCCTGGATCTTTGTCATAACTGAATATTACTCTTAACAAACCATCTTTACTTTTTAAATACAGTCACGTACCACATAACATTTTGGTCAATGACAGACTGCATATACAATTGTCTGCATATACAGCGTTGGTCTCCTAAGGTTATAATGGGCTGAAAAATGTCCTATCACCTAGTGAGATTGTAGCCAATGCAAGGCCACAGTGCAATGCATTGCTAATGTGTTTGTGGTGAAGCTACTGTAAACATCCTATTTTTCTAACTTTTTATTGTTATATTTAGAATATATTCCATATATATATATATATATATATATATATACACACACACACACACATACACACACACACACACACACACACACACATATACACATACACTTAAGTTAACTGTAAAACAGCCCTCAGGCAGGTCCTCCAGGAGGTATCCAGAAGAAGGCATTGTTATCATAGGAGATGACAGCTCTCTGTGTGCTATTGGCTCTTGAGGACCTTCCAATGGGAGAAGGTGTGGAGGTGGAAAATGGAGATGCTGTTGATTCTCACCCTATGTAGGTTTAGGCTAAAGAATATATTTGTGTCTTAATTTTAACAAAAAGGGAAAAAAATAGAAAAAAAAGCTTATAAAATAGTGCTATAAAAAAACTGTTTTGATACAACTGTGCAATGAGTTTGTGTTTTAAGTTAAGTGATAAAAGAGTCAAAAATGTAAAACATAAGTTACAAAGTAAAAAAAATGGTTACAGCAAATTAAGGTGAATTTATTATTAAAGAGAAACATTTTTATAATAAATTTACTGTAACCTAAGTGTAGTCTACAGTAGGCTAAGTGTAGTGTATGAAGTCTAGAATAGTGTCCAGTAATGTCAGGCATACATTCACATTCACTCACCATTCACTCTTTGGCTCACTCAGTGTAACCTCCATCCCTGTTAGCTCCATTCATGGTAAGTATCCAATACAGGTGTATCATTTTTTATAATTGACACAAAGTATTTTTACTGTACTTTTTTCCATGTTTAAATATACAAACACTTACCATTGTGTTACAACTGCCTACAGTATTCAGTATAGTAACATGCTATACAGGTTTGCAGCCCAGGTTTGTAGTTGGCTACGTGATCTAGGTTTGCATAAGTACACTCTTATGACGATCACACAATGACAAAATCACCTAATAACACATTTCTCAGAACATACCTCCGTGGTTAAACATTGCATGACTTTATATTCAAAATGTAACTTAATCACTTACTGATTCTGTATTTGTTGATTGCTAAAATGGCTAGGAAATTGATAATTCCCTTAATCATTGCAATTAATTTTGTTACCGTTTTAGGACCCGTCTTCAGGAGTCCTGGTCTCTAGAATGACTAGAATAGTTTTGTTCACCAATAACAACCCTTGGCATATCGCAATGCCTTATAAATAGTACATATTCATCAATAAATATTTTGATTGATTTAAGCTTGAATTGATTAATAAATGTATGGATAAATGTAAATATCTGGTTGCCAAAAACATCAGAATTTTTATATACAGTTACACAAATGGCTGGCATGGAAACATTTAAAGTTAATATCACAGGTGTATTTTTTCTAAGAACATTTTCTTTTTAATATTTTTTTCAATTGACAAGTAAAAATTGTGTATATTCATGCACAACATGTTATTTTGAAATATACACACATTACAGAATGGCTAAATTGAGCCAATTATCATGTATTACTTCACATACTTTTCATTTTTTTGTGTGATGGGAAACTTTCTTAGCAGTTTTCAAGAATATAATACATCCATGTGTACAAGAAATCTTTTGAACTTATTCCTCCTAACTAAAATGTATTATCATTTCACTAATATCTCCCATCCCTTCAGTTTCTCCAGCCCTTAGTAACTACCGTTCTCCTTTCTATTAATGAGTCCAACTTTTTTAGATTGTACCTAAAAGTGAGATCATGTGGTATGTGCCTTTCTGTGACTGGCTCATTTCATTTACATAATATCATCCAGGTTCATCCATTTTGTCGCAAATAATGAATTTCATTCTTTTTAAAGGTTGAATAGTATTCCACTGAGTCTTCATACTACATTGAAAAAATTTATTCTATTGATTGACACTTAGGTTGATTCCATATGTTGGCTATTATGAATTACTGCTGCAATTAATATAGGAATGCAGATACTCCTTTTACATACTGATTTACACCCAGTAGTAGGATTGGTGGAACATATGGTAGTTCCATTTGTAATTTTATGAGGAACCACTATATTATTTTCCATACTGGTTATACTAGTTTACATTACCAGCAGCAGTGTGCAAGTGGTGTGTATTTTCCACATCATCTCCAAAACCTGTCATTTCTTCTATTTTTTATAATAGCCATCCTTGCAGTTATGAGATGATCGCTCATTGTGGTTTTAATTTGCATTTTCCTAATGATTAGTAATGTTGAGCATTTTTTCATATACCTGTTGGTCATTTGAATGTCTTCTTTTGAGAAATATCTATTTAGATCCTTTGCCCATTTTTTAAATCAGGTTGTTTTCTTACTAACAGAAATGGAGTTGAGTTATTTGAAGTTCTTATATATTTTGGATATTAACTCTTTATCAGATACATGGTTTGCAAATATTTTTCCCATTCTGTAGATTGCCTCTTTACTCTGTCTTTTTCTTGAATGTGCAAGTGCTTTCTGGTTTGTTGTAATCCCACTTGTTTTATTTTGTTTTTCTTGCTCATGCTTTTTTTTTCATATCCAAAATATCCATGCCCAGAAGTTTCATGGAGCTTTCATCCTATCTTTATTCCAATAGTTTTACAGTTTCAGATCATAGGTTTAAGTCTTTAGTCCCTTTTGCGTTGATTTTCATGTCTTGTGTAAGACAAGGGTCTAATTTCATTCTTTTGCATGTGAATATCAAATTGTTCCAACACCATTTATTAAAGAGATTGCCCTTTCTTCATTGTGTTCCTCATTTTGCTTAAGAGTGTTTGGCTATTTGGAGTCTTTTGTGACTCCATACAAGTTATAGGAGTTTTTTTTTTTTTTTTTCTATTTCTGTGAAAAATGTAATTGAAATTTTGATATTACTAACATATGTGTGTTTTTGTTTGTTTTGTCTTTCTTTCTTTCTCTTTCTTTCTGTCTGTCTTTCTTTCTTTTTTTTGTTTGTTTGTTTGTTTGTTTGTTTGTTTGAGATGGAGTCTCACTCTGTCTCCCAGGCTGGAGTGCGGTGGCCTGATCTCGGCTCTCTGCAGGCTCCGCCCCGCTGAGTTCACTCCATTCTTCTGCCTCAGCCTCCGGAGTAGCTGGGACTACAGGCGCCCGCCAAGCAAATCATGATTTGAAGTCACAAAATAGCTTTATTTCCCAATATTACTAACTAAAATAATTTGTTGAATACATAATTAGAAAGCAAAGATGGAGGGAGGGAAGGAAAGAAGAAAGCAAAGAAAGAAGGGAGGGAGAAAGGAAAATGTCACACTACTTGGTTCAAGTAATGCTCCATATACAATATTTATGCTTATAGTTATTTTATTTTTAACTAACACTAAATAAAAAAAATTTAGCTTTCAGCTTTTGCTCTATTTGTGCTCTATGTTCTACCCATTGCGAACAAAACTATATTTGTTTGACATTTTCAGAACAAAGCAGAGACATAATGAGGTCTTTATCAAATTCCATTACACTCTATAACTGTGCCCTTTGTATATCATCACAATGGAAAACCAATTATTTTTAGCAGCAAACAAACAGGACCTCTTGAGTATTATATATTATACGATCACTAAATTTACCGAGAACAAGATAAGACATGGAATATATGCTACATTTATATGTTGCTCTTATTTATAATAAACATATAAATATGTTTCTGTTTTGCATCAGCCTATAGCAAGGACCCCAGACTCATAACAAGCAAACTATAAATTGGCTGAAAATATAGCACTGACCTTTGCTGAAGTAACCAATAACTAGGTCTTAAGTATGCTTCAGGGACACTAAAATATGTGGTATTTTTCTTGCAAAATGTGCTCATTATAGGTGTAAAATAGTTTTGCCTGTGTGTAGAGCATCTAGATCTGTTATCAAATTTAGTCATTTAGGTGAATTTAAAAATAATGAAACTCATGATAACAAATGGATACATAAATGAATGTGTGGCTTTGCAATAGCTTCAGGATGTCAGACTTTATAGAAAAAAGTGATTTAAACTATGTAACAGTGAGAAGTAAAAATTTTGTTGTAGAAAATGATAAAAAATTATACTGTTATATAATCTGGGTTCAAGAATATTTGGGAACATATTTAGGAATATTTGACAATACTTGGGATTGGCATGATTTACTGATAAACAACAGATGTTTTCTCAAGTGACCAAGCTGCAAAGTAACTTGGAATATGTTGTTGCTATAAGCATACTAATCCTCAATTAGAAATTGGTTGATAGTTATAGCATTTTGGTGTTTGGTTTAAGAAACGCATTTATGCTTTGTCACTGATCATCCCTATTCTGTAGAAGACACGTAGTCATCAAACAAATACCACACTGTAGAATACGTGGCAGCCATGAGAATGCCTTTTAGATTTCTCCTTGCAGACAGAATAATTGACCCATGTCCCCAGCTGCTGTTTGAAATTTATCTCCACATTCATGCCAAGGCAATGCTTTCCATTTGCTGCTCCCAGTCAATGTTTGAGAACAGCAGGGATACTAAAAGTAGGTCTGCTCCTGGGAGACACAGAACTACTTTGATGGGAATCTTGGATTCTAGGACTCCCGGAGGACATTGTCGAATCTTCTTTATAACTGTACTGCAGTCTCAGATGTGTTCACCCTTCCCTTCCTTCCTTTTCTCCTTCCTACAGACTCATACCCGCAGTGTATTCTGATGGCTCTCTCAGCTTCCAAGGCCTCCCCTCTTCCTTCTCTCACAGATATATCCTCAAATAAATTGTTTTCATGTTTACTCTTGCCTTAGAGTCTTCTCCCTAGACAATCTGACTAAAGCAAGGTAAATATAACATTATATATAACCCAGGTTATATAGCAGAGGTTATTGTACATACCTCCTTGTATAATAGAGGTTTTTCTAGGCCACACCAGCTTGGGTCCACCACTGCCAACAGAAACGAGCAAACCTTTTACTCTTGAAATTACTCTATCCTTATATTCCTTTCTAATTCACTCTACCTTTGGTCAAGGAAAACCAAGGGACAGTGTATTTGTTCAGAAACAGAAGTTGTTTTCTAATGTGACTTCCCAGCGACAGCCATGAGTATGACATGACACTGATGGTTTAGCCTGGAATTAGAGTCCCTTATGTCTGATTCTGAATCCAGCCCCAAATGTAGTGAGCACTAGTATTGATTATTGAAAAGTGAGAAAGGCTAAAAGAACCAAAGTTTCACTGCAGCACAACTAAATAAATTATGGAGGAAGAACTGTATAGCAACCCCATTTCAAATAATTTATTAACTGGGCCATCAAGTAATCTGCCTCTGTTATAATCTTATGACTTTTTATCTTTTTATCTTATTGATATATGTGATCTATATATTTCTTGGTATCCAATAAATATATTAATTATGGATAGGAGTTCTAAGTCACATTCTTGGAGTTGAGATATTTAGTAATATCAGGATTCCTATGTGCTTCACTTTGGATGCTGAAAGATTCCCCAGAAGTCAACATCTCAAGAGAAGACAACAAAGGTTACTATGAATTATGGGGAAGTTACTACTTCTTTAGTAAATTTTAAAAATTTTCTTGTTAAGTGGATAAAGTAGGTGTGATTATGTCCTCCTTAGTGACCTAGGGTCTAGGCCTGCCTCAGCAGACCCAGAGGCCAGCCCCACCCCAGTAAACCCTAATGCCATGTCTCACCCTATGGATTGAGGTGCCAAGATGACCCCTATAGACCCAGACTCCAGGCCAGCCACTGGAAAATGAAGACTCACACCTGCTCCTGTGGATGCAGGATCTAGACCTACTGCAACAGCAGGTCAGCCTCTGTGAACTTAGGATTCAGGCCTATTACAGTGGATCCAGGTAATAGGCCCATCTTAGCACCTGTCCAGTCCCTGAAGACTCATACTCAAGCCTTACCCCAGAGCCAGGCCAGCCTCTGTGAACCAGGTTCCAAGCCAGCCACCACAGATACAGGTTCTGGGTCTGTTCACCTGCTGACCCAGGGCCTACTCAAGGATACCATCAGTACGCATTCCCTTGGATGGTGCCGGATGGCCAGCCCAGCATCTCTGGACAGCCTGATTGGTGAAGGGTCTTCCAGATAAGACAGTTTGTGAAGACTGGAATAAGTCTCTACTTCTTCAAAGGCACAGATATCAATGGAAGGTAACAAGAAAAACCAGGAGGACATAACCCTCCCCCCACCAAAAAAATGTAATAATCTAGTAGTTGAACTCAAAGACCTGGATATATACTAAATGCTTGATATTCAACATAATTACTCTAAGAAAGATCAGCGAACTTTAAGCAAACATGGAAAAACAGTTAAATAAAATCAGGAAAAAAATAAGTAACCCAAATGAGAAATGTAACAGAGAGGCTGAAATTTAAACATCAAAATGAAATTCTGAGGATGAAAAATGCAATGAAAAAAATAAAATGCAACAGATAGCATCAATAGCAGAATAAAGCACAAGAAAGAATCTGTAAACTTGAAGAGAGCTTATTTGAAAACGTACAATCAAAGGAGAAAAAAAGAATGGAAAGGTGGTAAGAAAGTTTGCAGGATTTACAGGATCATAAGAGCAAATGCTCAGTTCATAGATGTTCATAAAAGAGAAGAGAAAGACAAAAAAGTAGAAAGCTTATTTAAAGAAATAATAGCAGAATTTTTTTCTAAATTTAGAAAAAGATACATGGGTATGGGATTGCCAATGTTTCCAATCAGATGCAATCCAAACAAGATACACCTAATTCATGTTCTAAGCAAACTGTCAAAAATATAAGGCAACAAGAGTATCCTAAAAGCAAGTATAAAACTAGAAACACATAACATATGAAAGTACCAATAAAGCTAATAGTGGATTTCTTTTTTTCTTCTTTTTTCTTTTTTTAGTTCACTCAAACTTGATTGAACATGACAATTACCTAGTGTGGTTGCTAAAAACAGATAAATTGTCAGGTAGCACTGGGAAAATTCAAATTTCTTTCATCTCCTCTGGGACACGCCAACACTGACACGTGTGGTCTATGGACCGTAATGAATAAACTTCATTTTAGACATATCCCCCTCCTTTCCAGTGGGTATTTATAACTTAGGAAAAGGCAAGGAAGGTTTCTTACCTGGAGCTTTCAGAAGACTCATGGCCCTGATAGTACCTTCATTTTAGACTTCTAACCTCCAGAATTGTGAGTGAATAGATTTTTATTGTTTTGTTTCTCTGTTTTTTGTTTTTTATTATTATACTTTAATTTCTAGGGTACATGTGTACAACGTGCAGGTTTGTTGCATATGTATACGTGTGCCATGTTGGTGCGCTGCACCCATTAACTCGTCATTTATATTAGATATTTCTCCTAATGCTATCCATCCTTGGCTACCTATTAAGTTTCTCCATCAAATAAATAGGAAAAGTTTGCAAAGCATTTATAATTCTGTGTAAATGTAAGAATATAATGGACAAAGATGACTTCAGGAGGCTAGGCCATTAGAGTAATGCATTTTTGAAATTTTAATTACCTATGGTCTGTTTGTATCCATCATAAATACTATTCTTCCCTTTACATTTACAATGAGTAAGATATTCAATAGTGCTGCAATGCTTGATTTAATCTCCCAGGAATGCAACCTCAACTTGGAGGTTTATGGTAAATACAGAAGTTGTATATAACATGGTTGTTTTTAACAAGTGTTTTTGTTCAGTAAAATTACCATAAAATGTATCTCTATTAGGCAATAAATTGGCTCCCTTAAGCTGTAAGTGAGCTTACCAGCTTTATGTTGATTATTGTACTACTCTGCAAATAAACTCAACAATTTTGTGCTAACTAACTCTAGTCTGGTAGCTTGGCTTTAGCCTTTAGCCACTGTGAAATACAGATTGCCTCTGGCAATGTGGATTGCTTGTCCAATTATAACAAATGTAATTAGAAGTTCAAAAGAAAAGGTCAAAAACAGCCCTTAGTTAAACTTAACCAAATTAGTCAAGGTAAGACAACTTATGTGTAAATACATTTACATTTGTAATGAAAATGATTGGTCACTATGTCTTCAAAATTAATGCTATTTTAAACAGTTTCTATACCTGGAAAAGGTTTTTTCTTTACATTTTTCTATATATTCAGATCCTATCCATCCTGTTCAAATAACTTTATACAAACCTTCTGCTGAATCCCAGAGCTGGAAATAATCACTGCTTTATGTAATCAAGTCTTTCATGGTCATTTCTTGTACTCTTAAAAACATATTGGAATCAATTTTGAAATATTAAAATATTCTAAAATCTCATTTCATGAAGAGCATTTAATTTTTAATGCCTTATTTATTTTTATCAAAGTATATGAAGGGGATATAAATACATATTTTACAACAACCACTATATATATTTCCTTTCATCTCCTATTCCCATATTCTCTGAAATTTCTCTGTTTGCATCAATTTCTCAGTCCTGAAATATGTCTCCTTTCATCCTCAATCCATCATCCTATATCATATGGTTGTTTTTCTCATTGTCTTTCTTCCCTTATCTTCTTTATTTTAATTATATCAATGATTTGACCTTTTCCTCTAGGTCTTGGAATTCTGATGGACAAAACCAACATTTCCTCTGGCAGGAAGGAAGAAAAAGAAGTCAATGAATATCTTGTGCTAAAATTTGTGTATTGTTTTCTTTGAAGTCAATATAAACACTTCATTGAGCACCTAATATGTGTCATGCACTCTACCACATAAATAACTGAGATAGAACAGTGAATGAGGTAGACTCATGCCTGGCTCTCCTAGAGCTGGTAGTGTTAGGGAAATTCAGACAAGTAAACAGACAGCTATCAGACATCATAGTTATTATTCTTAAGAGTATTTCTGAGGGAAATATATGGTATAGTGGAGAGATAGAGAAGAGTTCTCCAGAAAAACGTTCTAAAGAGCCTGGGATGCTCAGGAAACTCTAAGTCATTCATTTTGCTGGAGCATAGCATCTGATGTGATATTTCAGAGTTGAGTGGTAATTCAGAAACATATCACAAATAGCCTCACAAAACATATTACAGAATTCCTTAATCATATTTTATTTAGTATACATTCTTCCCCCTTATTAACACTTTGAAAGCAAAGATTGCTTTACCCACGCATATATTTTGAAGTACCAATCGCAGCACCTGACTCCAAGTGAGTTCTCATTGTCTTCCTACAAATTTCATTATATAGAATTACTTGTCTTATTAATGATAATGTGTATCCTTCATTAGCATCCATACCCACTAAGAACTGTCCTTTGTGACTGAGTTTTCTTAGTGTTTCTGATCCATTGAAATATCTCATCAATTAAACACAGTAATACCAAAGTTTTCTACTTCAGTAATGGCTTATATCATCCATATGAAGAACTTGAAACTGAAAGAGATAACTTGTCCAAGAGCATAAATTAGAAATGAAAATTACCTATATATAGCATGTATTTTGTTTCGTTTTTCCTTCACTGCTTTCTTCCTGCCGCAGAGAATACGAGGTGGAAAACTGGGAAACTGATATTTAAGACAAGTAGAAAACAATTCCTCTTATCATCACTTCTCCAAAATCTTAAGAGATGTTGCATCCTAGAAGATATAGTTATCACCAATAAACTTTAGAGGTGGTAGTTTCTATCATCAGAGCAATTTAACAGTAGACACTATGAATTACTGATTTTGTGAACTGAATTGAGCCAAATAGAAATTTTCTTGGGATCCAAACAATATGCAGACTCATTAGAGAAGAGATACTCCAGGTGTATGTTAAAACCCAAGGTTTAAATTTGGAGTATTATTTCCAGCTGCAAATTGGAATTTCTGATTATAGTCACATAGAAGAACTGAGTTCTAAGCTAAGAACAAATCCTACTACTTCACTGTAAGAAAAAAACAAAAACAAAAAAAAACCCTGAATATATTTATCCTTGATTCATGAATGTGTGTTAAAAAAAAGTGACAGAAAAAAGGAAAGGCCAGATCATTTAGCAAGGACTGAGTATTACTTGTGACATAGTAATTATTTGTTAATTATGTAATTAACATGATTGTCAGTTGCGGTAATTGTCCACCACTATCCATTCTCACTGGTATCCTTTCCTGTCAAAGTTTTAGCTGGGCATTTGAGCACCTAGTTATACATGTCATTGCCCAGTTGTCTCTTGCTGATAAACATGGCTATCTGACTAAGCTTTGGACCAAGCTTGGTATGTAAGCTGAAGTAATATATGCAACTTTTGGAACATTTGCTTTTAAGGATATATTTTTAAAAACATTCTTAAAAAGCACACCAATAAGAACTTGTACTAAAATCTCAGCAAATAATTTTATTCAAATAAAATACAAAAAATGCAGCTTTCACATTTTAGAGTTTGACAATGTTGGATTTTAAATAAAAAGTGTGAAGTTGGGGCCATGTGCATTTGCTCATGCCTGCAAGCCCAGCACTTTGGGAGGCCAAGACAGGTAGGTCACTTGAGGCCAGGAGTTCCAAACTAACTTGGCCACCATGGTGAAATCCTGTCTCTACTAAAAATACAAAATCTAATTGGATTTGAATGTGGTGGTATGCTCCTGTAATCCTGGCTACTTGGAAGACTAAGGCACGAGAATTGCATGAACCCAGGAGGTGGATGTTACAGTGAGCTGAGATCGTACCACCGAACTCCAGCCTGGAAAACAGAGCGAGACTCTGTCTTACAGGCAATCAAAACTAAAATGGACAAATGGGATCACATAAACTTAAAAAGTTTCAGCACAGCAAAGGATACATTCAACAAACTGAAGAGACAAACCACAGAATGGGAGAAAATGTTTGCAAAGTACCCATCTTACAGGGAAAACCAAAATATATAAAGAGCACAAACAACTCTCTAAGAAAAAAATCTAACGATCTGATCAAAAAATGGGCAAAAGATTTAAATAGATATTTCTCAAAAGAAGACATGCAAATGGAAAACAGGCATAGGAAAAGGTGCTCAACATTACTGGTCATCAGAGAAATGCAAATCAAAACTATAATGCGATATCATCTCACCCTAGTTAAATATCCAAAAGACAGAGAATAACAAAGGCTGGTGAGGATGTGGAGAAAAGGGATTCCATGTGCACTGTTGGTGGGAATGTAAATTAGTGAAACTACTATAAAGAACAGTTTGGAAGTTCCTTAAAAATCTAAATATTGAGCTAACATATGATCCAGCAATCCCATTGGTTGGTATCTACCCAAAGGAAAAGAAGTAAGTATATCAAAGAAATATCTGCATTCCTATGTTTGTTGCAGCACTGTTTATAGTAGCTGATATTGGGAGGTAATCTAACCTAAGGAATAGATAAAGAAAATATGGTACATGTATACAATGAAGTACTATTTAGCCATAAATGAATGAGATCCAATCATTTGCAACAACATGGATGGAACTGGAGGTGATGAATATGTTAAATAAAATAAGTCAGGCACAGAAAGACAAACATCATATATTCTCTTTATTTGTGGGATCTAAAACTCAAAAGAATTGAAATCATGGACATAGAGAGTAGAAGGATGGTTACCAGAGACTGGGAAGAGTAATGGGAGGTTTGGGGATAGATGGGATGATTAATGGGCACAAAAGAATAGGAAGAATGAATAAGACCTACTATTTGATAGCACAACAGAGTGACTATAGTCAATAATAACTTAAATGTATATTTTAATATGCCTTAAAGCGTGTAATTGAATTGTTTGTAACTCAAAGGATAAATGCTTGAGGAGATCGATACTCCATTTTCCATGATGTGCTTATTTCATGTTGCATGCCTGTATCAAAACATCTCATATGCTCCATAAATGTATACACCTATGTACTCACAAAAATTAAAAATAAAAATATATAAATAAAATAATAAAAAGTGTCTTTTAAAAAGGCAAGCAATAACAAGTATTATTGAGAACATGGAGTGTATTAGTCCATTCTCATGCTGCTTATAAAGATATACCTGAGACTGAGTCATTTATAAAAGAAAGAGGTTTAATTTACTCACAGTTCTGCATGGCTGAGGAAGCCTCAGGAAACTTACAATCATGGCAGAAAGGGAAGTAAGCACATTGTTATTCACAGGGCAGCGGGAAGGAGAAGTGCAGAGCAAAAGGAAGAAAAGCCCCTTATAAAACCATCAGATTACCATTTAATGCAGCAGTTCCATTTCTGGGTATACGGTTGATTCTTAGACAACATAAGTTTCAACTACAAATATCCACTTATACATAAGTATTCTTCCACCTCTGCCACCTTTGAGACCGCAAGACCAGCCCCTCATCTTTCTCCTCCTCAGCCAACTTAACATGAAGATGATGAGTATGAAGACCTTTATAATGATCCACTTCCACTTGATGAATAATACATACATGTTCTCTGCCTTATGATTTTCTTACTAACATTTTCTTTTCTCCAGCTTACTTTATTGTAAGAATACAGTATATAATATAACATACAAAGTATGTGTTAATCGACTGTTTATGTTTTCAGTAAGGCTTCCAGTCAATAACACACTACTAGTAGTAAAGTTTTTGGAGAGTCAAAAGTTATACATGGAATTTCAGTTGAATGAGGAGTCACTGCTTCTAACCCCCACATTGTTCAAGGGTCAACTATATATTCTAAGGAAATTAAATCCATATATCAAAAGAATATCTGCCCTTTAGTATTCATTGCAGCTTTATTTACAGTAGCCAAGGTGTTGTGTCCATCAGTGGATTGGATTTTTAAAATGTGGTATATATACTCAGTGGAATGCTATTGGGGGTCAATAAAGAAAAAAAATCCTGTCATTTGCAACAACATGAATAAACCTGGAGGACACTATATTAAGTGAAGTAAGCCTGGCACAGAAACACAAATATCATATGATCTCACTTATATGTGGAATCTAAAAAATCAAACTCAATGAGAGTAAAATGATAGTTTCCATGGGCTGGGGCAGCAGGGAGGTAGGAGTTAGAGAGATATTAGCCAAAGGATACAAAATTTCAGTTAGGAGTAATTTCCGGGGATCTATTGTACAACATGATGCCTATAGTTAATACCATATTGTGTACTTGATAATTTCTAAGAGAATAAATTTTAAATGTTCTCACTACAAAAAAAAAAGTATGTGAGGTAAATGATATGTTAATTAGCTTGATGTCACCATTCCACAATGTATATACATATATAAAAACATCATGATGTATCCCACAAATATGTACAATTTTTGTCCATTTAAAATTAATGAATTTGTTAAAAAAAGAATAACACCTAGTATAGTGCCTATAATTACCTATTAACTGTTATTTATTATTCTCATCTGCTAAGCAGACAGCACAAATTATTATATTTAATTCCAACAACAGCTTTGTGAGACGAAAACTAGGTTAATTGCCCTTGTAATGTTAAATGGTAGAGCTGGAATTTGAACTGTGTTTTTGTGTTTGAGGGATCACATTGCTTAAAAATATAAAATGTTTTAGATTTTAGTATAAATGGCCATGTTTTAAAACACCACAAAAAATAGAAGGTAAATTGTATAATAAGAAAGCAAAAATTTATATGAGGCTGAGTTAACATCTTTTGTATATGTACTTGCAATTAAGAAAAAACTGAAAATATCATTTTTATGAGGTGAGGATAAAGGCAATTCACACAAAAATTTAAAAAGAATAGGTGGCGGGCACCTGTAGTCCCAGCTACTCAGGAGGCTGAGGGAGGAGAATCGTGTGAACCTGGGAGGCGAAGCTTGCAGTGAGCCGAGATCGCGCCACTGCACTCCAGCCTGGGTGACAGAGCGAGACTCCACCTCAATAAATAAATAAATAAATAAGTAGAATAGGTGCTCTAGCAAATACATGATTGACCTTTCATTAGCAAAATAAGTAATAATAATAATCATAATAATAATAATAATAATAATAATTAAAAAAATGTATCCCTCAAAAGTAAGGATCAGAAATAATTTACACTGCAAGCTATATTTAACACTCATGTGGCATTTGGAGATGAGCCCTTTTACAACTTTTTCAACTTGAATGCAAGCTATTTGACAAAATATATCAAAACCATAAACATGTACACAATTGTAGACCTGGTTATTTCACCACTAGGAAATATGAGATGTTTACCTATAAGCTTGTGGATGTGACAATTCTGTATATAGAAGTGAAAAATTGGGCGCAGTGGCTCACTCCTGTTACCCTTGCAGAGAAGATGGTGTTTGAGTGATTATTAGTATCACAATTGCTATAAACTGAATGTTTGTGCCCCTACTCCCAATATTTATGTGTTGAAAAAGGATTCCATAAACTCATATGATATTTGGAAATGGGGCATTTTGGAATTGTCTAGGTCATAAAGGCTGACGCGGGTGCATCACCTGAGGTCGGGAGTTTGAGACCAGCCTGACCAACATGGAAAAACCCTGTCTCTACTAAAGATACAAAATTATCCTGGTATAGTGGCACATGACTGTAATCCCAGCTACTTGGGAGGCTAAGGCAGGAGAATCACTTGAACCTGGGAGGTGAAGTTTCTGGTAAGCCAAGATTGCACCATTGCACTCCAGCCTGGGCAACAAAAACAAAACTGTCTCAAAAAATAATAAAAATAATAATAAGGAAAAATTGTAAAATAGATCTATATCTACATTTCATAGATTTATATAGATATATTTATGATCAATTAGTCATTCCTATTGTTAAATGTTTAAATTATTTTACTCACAGATAAACATCCCATATTTCCTAGTGGTGAAATTACTCTCAACAGTTAAGCACATTATTATGGTTGATCTTGTAAAATATCTTGTGAAATAGTAGACAGCTTGTAAAAACCACATTTCTGGCAATTTTTAGAGAATATTGAAAAGACTCACCCTAGTGTTGTTCTTCTAGAAGAATCATGAAATGGACACACTGGGGTTTGATAGCAGAGAAGCCTTTTCATTTGGATCATACAAAATGTAGTTTTTATGTTATTGCTGGATTCTGAGGGGACAAGAAGAAAAAGAAAGTAAAAAAGGAAAATTCACGAACTGAAAAAAGAGTGATGTTTTCATAAAATGAGAGAAGATCAGGTCTATTGCATAGACGGAAAGGTTAACCTTGGCATAAAGCACAATTCACTCACAGTAAAAAGAGGTAAGGCAAAGTGTATATTTACTGATACTCCTAGGTAAGTTGATGTAGTGTGAGGCATTTTGTGGAATATATTTTGTGATACCTTCTTTTTCATCAGTGAAATAGGAAGTAAAGTCATCAACAGAGTGTGAATATCTGAGAAGACGCGGAGGAATTTTGAGGAAGCTATGAACTTGTTGAGAAAGAATGAGTGAGAATGGAAATAGTCTAGAGGAACCACTGTACATGGTTATTTGTTTTATTCTAGCCACAGGTACAGCTGTTAATGAAGAGAATTGGATGCAGCCAAGACTGAAGTTCTGTCAATGACTTGTAAAAAGGAAGAAGGGAATTGAGACTGTATGCCAAGGAATGATTAGAATAATTGGGTAAGTGATGTAAGCAGGTAAGGAAAGAAGCAAGAAATGCTTGAGCTAAATCCATCTCAGCAAAGCACTTTCACACCTCTGCAATTTGTGTGTGCTTGATCCATAGATAGTACAGATTTGAAGCTATTTGTTGAGGTGAGAAAATAGTAGTGTCCTGAAACAGAAACTAAAAGTAAAGATTTATGTTTTTTCTGAAAGTGATGAGTTCTTAAGGGTTCATTTTTAATAGTTTATTTCTCAACATGTTGTATGTATAGGATTTATTAATCAAGTTTTACTTGAAGTTTTACAAGTTTTACATACAAACTTGCACTTTAACATAATGAATGAAAATGTTGTTGTCTTTGTTTGGGATACTATAACAAAAATACCATTGTCTGGGTGACATATAAACAAGATACATTGACTTCTCACAGTTCTGGAGGCTGAAAGAGTAAGAGCATGGGGCCTGTATTGTCTGTTGACAGCCCACTTCTTGGTTTGTGGATGACGTCTTTTAGCTGCATCCTTACTTGGCAAAAGGGGCAAGGTAACTCCTTGACACATTTTTTTATAACAGAATTAATGCCATTCAGGAGGACTCTTCCTTTATGACCTAGACAATTCCAAAATGCCCCGTTTCCAAATGTCATATGAGTTTATGGAATCCTTTTTCAACACATAAATATTGGGAGTAGGGGCACAAACATTCAGTTTATAGCAATTGTGATACTAATAATCACTCAAATACCATCTTCTCTGCAAGACCTTCTTGAATGAGCTAAAGCAGCATGATCTTCTGGTCACACTGTATGATATTACTTCAGGTACAGCACATTTCACTACCTAATATCTCATTAGCTAATTTGTTAAGAAGTATACTGCTGTCTTTTCTTACTACCTTGGGAGTTCCTTGAAGCAAAATAATCTGTCTCATTTACTGCCATATTTCCATTGGTTAGAATAGTATCTGACTTCTGGTAGATGGTTAAATTTTTGATAGAGTAATAGTGTTAGAATTTATATGTCTAAAAGGAGGTTTAGAAAAGAGGGACAAAGGTTTTAACAATGTTTCTATTTGAATATAGATTTATAGGTGATTTTCATTTTCTACTTTACATTCCTATATCAAGCGTCATTCTTGAAGTGAGGTGGCATTTCTTCTGCAAAGTAATTTTCATCCACAGATGCACAAAAGAACTGAGGAGACTCATGAGAAAAAAATTACAATTTTTGTTTGCATATCTACATATGTTTCACGCTTGGGGGCGGTCAAGTATGCCTATAAATTTTTAACCCAATCTTTGAGTTTACAAAAGGTTAGTCAACCACATATCACTTGGATATATTGCATGCCAGTTTCTTGGAACATGATTCCAACTCAGGTTGATAGTAAACAGTGAAATCAGATAGCAAAAATACCTCCTAACTTATGCCCAAAAGGTAGTGTCTCAGCACTAAAAACTTCTTAGATCCAAGTTATTCTGCAATAGATACATACCTCAGGCTGAGAGTGACTCGGTCTGGGGTGATTATCTCCTCACTTTATAACAATGAAAAGGTAGAGAAGATTGATGCATGTTTCAAGGATCTCTGCCTCAGAGAAGCTGGGTTAATAAATGGTATGTTTATTTGTGGCAGACGACTGATTCTAGGAAAGCCACCATTTTGCCAGCTCAGATCTGGTGGAGCCAGGGCATTGTTGCATTTAGTAGACTAGACCATCATTAGAGCTATAAGGTCAACAGTGCCTACAGCTTGGTTAACAGTGACAGTAGAAATGGAAAAATATATCTAGCTCAGTTACCAACCCACTGAAAGAATCTTGACTCAGTGGAGTAGCCGGTGAAAATGGCAGTGTCAGCAGAGATTCAGGACAATGGGCATTGCTAGTAGCAGATCAGAGTAGGACTACCCAGGGATTTCCAGCAAAGGTGGAAGCATAAATTATTAATAATAACTGGAAGCAACCTAGGAATTTCCTTTACTTCTCAGAACCTCTACTTTCTGATCTGTGAAGTGAAGGTAATAAGTTCTTCATCAGTTTATTATGATTAAAAACCATACCATATGTAAGCAATTAAAAGAATGTGAAACAGGAGAAGGCACCCAGTTAAATAGTTGTAATTATTATAATCATTATTAAAGTATAAATATACATAGAGAAAGTGGATATAGCAAATGCATATGTAAACGTTGATGTTGATACAATGGATGTGTATATTCATTATCTATTACAAGAATATTAATACATAACAAACAGTGACAAAATCTAGTGTCTTAAATAAGAAGTATTTATTAAACTTGGGAGTTAGGGGGTTGACTGGCTGACTGTTTTTGGTTGGGCTTAGTTATGCCTCAGTGCCCAGCTGGTGGGTCATCTCTGGTTGACTTTATTGGCCTCTCTCCCATGTCTGGAGCTTAGGCTGTGATAACTGGGGTAATACAGTTGTGATTCATATGGTATCTCATCCTGCAGTGGACTAGTCTAAGCTTGTCATGTCACAGGAAGGGGTTCAAGGGGTTCAAGAGAAATAAAACAAGTGCACAAGGCCCCTTGACGTATATACTCAGAACTGGGCATTCTATTGGCCAAAGAGTCACAGGACCCTCCAAAAGAAAAAATAAAGGAAGAGTGAAAGGGACCTAAAGTGTTACTGGGCAAAAGAGAGGTCACCAATTGGAAGCATCCATGCAATCAATCTACCCCCAATAAGTTACCTTCTCTGGTTAGAGAACCTCTATAAAGTCATCACTTTTATATATTTATATTTTATCAATTTAATCCAGTGAATTTATACTTCAAGATCTGAAAATGAAGAGAATATTTAAAACAAGAATAAATGCATAAGTTTTCCATTGTAGACCAAGTTTTTTTAAGTTGAAATATAAAAGATTTTTAAGTAATTTGTGACATCAAGAACTGAAAAATATTAGAAAAATTTTCAAAAGAAGTAGTAAAAGAAGGGAAAGAATTGAGTGGGAAGGTCTGTAATTTAATTAATAAACCATATTTTCTCCCTGGCAGTAATAATATACTTCAGCACCTAAAATTCACTACCATCTGCTGTCATGCTAAATGAATAAATCTCAGCTAAGTACCACCACACACCTGAAATATTTATGTGCTATATTTATGGCTAAAATAGTTTTGAAGGTATTGAAGGGAAAAAATAGCAGTTTCCTGAAATAAAAAATCATTGTAATTTAAAAATTTTAATGTCATGATTGTTTGTAACATTAAATCAGGTATCTCCATAGTAAATGAGAAGCAGCCTCTTGTTTTACAAATCTACCCTATCTGGAAGTGAGAAAAGTGCAATCTGGCGCTGGGTTTGTCTTTAACAAAATGACCTTAGAAAGGAACTTTTCTTAATTGAAGTTTAGCTGTCATGTCTGTAAAATAAGAAGTCTACATTAAGATTTGAAGTCACTCTTATCCTCAACGTTCTCTTTTCTAGAGTTTCTCTATCGATTACTTAAGTAAAATGGGGCCTTGGAGAGGAGAAGCTTTTGCAGAAACTCACTAGCTAAAAAAGGCTGCATAAACTTTGACAAACACCTTACTCTGTCTCTCAACTGTTTTATCAACTATAGATAAAAATAGTAGCAATTTACAGCGTTGGTATGACGTTTAACTAGTTATTTAATGTTAAGTATCCAGAGGAATGTTTGAAGAATAACACGAATTTTCATCATATCACTTTGGTGGTAATTTTACCCTCTCTCCTATCCTGATCCATGTCCATTTTCTCTGCTCTGTTCCTGTAAAGCATGACTCCAGCAAACTTCACTAGTTGGGCCCCTTGCTAGTTGCTTCCCATTTGGTCAGTCAATGAGAAACTCTGACAAGAGATGAGAAAGTGAGAGGAGGGAGACTTTGTGCTTTTTCCTCCCTGTCTAAATCCTGGTTCCATATGTCTACCAATTTACTATAATTTCTATCATATGGCCACTCCCTTTAAGGTTTCAGCTCTCGTTGGGCTGAAATAACACTATATTGTCCTCTTGACTCATCAGCCATAACAATTTGCTAAGGGGATATGATAAGATCATTTGTTCTCTTTGTTCTTTTCATCAGCCTTAGATATAAAAACTCTGGTTTGATGAATCGTATTTGAAGGAAATGAGTAAGAAAACATTAGGAAAATATTATCAGAAAGGAGAATAGTAAAAATACTAAAACAATTCTCATGTTGTGCATTGAAGACAAACATGAGGATGATAAGGAAATTTATATATGGGAATTAATTTGAAAAGAGTATGATTATAGTGCAGATGATGAAAATGGCATCTTATATGGAGTGCCTGCAAATGCCAGGTGGAACTTTTAAACACATTATCTTACTTAATGTTCATTACAACTTGCCTCCTATGTAGCTGTTCTTTCCAGTTCTTCATGCTGCCTCCCTGTTTAGTTCTGGATACCTTAAGTATCAGGAATCTAGTGAACATTGAATATTTGAAAGAATTAAAGAAGAAAAGTTAAGGAAAGTGTCTTGGAACAGTTATAAAACCTAAAAATTATGAAGAACAGTTACTTTATAGGATTTTTTGTTTAGCTGAATATCATATTGACTTTTGCCTGCCTTACTAGCTGGATAAAAATGGACATCTGGGCCTTGAAAACTGCAGGCACTTCTCAAAACAAAGTTAAATAATTCCTCCTCTATTGTATTATTGAAATTTATTTATTTATGTTTTAGCTGTTGCCACTTTCCTATAACTATTGGAGTATTTATTTTCCTTTATTTATGTAAAGTAATTCCTGGATCTTATGAGGTAGACTTTATTCATCTTTTCGAAACAATTGCCTGATACACAGTATGTTTTTAAAGTAGTGAATGAAAAAACAAATAAATAAATAATTGCAAGTAAAATTCTGCCAGCTAAAATTGACCCATTAATCAGTGCTAGCAAGGAACTATCACAGGAGCTACAAATCATCTTAAATATGCTACCTGATATCATGAGATTGGCCAAATTTATTTAACACTGAAATACTTGGAATATGTTGATGAAGCATCAAAGCACATGTTTATATTAAAGTGGAAAAGGTAATAATAACCTCATAGATCAATTTCTTCTGTCAGCCACAGATTCATTGTAAATGGTCCTTGGTACATAAACATTTAATTTATTTTAAACATCAAATAATATGAAATATATAGAACATCACAATTATGTACGTAATACATACCCTGGTTCTCAGTTAGTAAATGATGCCTGTGCATCAAAGCCCAAGCACAGCCTTGTGCATTCACACGTCAGGTCATCCCTCCTACAACTTCCTCAAGCTCTCAGTTCTGGCCAATGTTTCTTAAAGTCTAATATTACACATAATGATGGGAAAAATATTGAAGAACATTCGCCATTTTCTTACATTACACATAAACATTAAAATATATGTACTTCAGAGGCCAGGCACGGTGGCTTACACCTGTAATCCTAGCACTTTGGGAGGCCATGTCAGGCAGATGACTATGTCAGGAGTTCAAGACCAGCCTGGCCAACATGATGAAACCCTGTCTCTACTAAAAATACAAAAATTAGCTGGGCACAGTGGTGCGTGCCTGTAATCCCAGCTACTTGGGAGGCTGAGCGAGGAGAATTGCTTGAACTGGGACCCGGGAGCCAGAGGTTGCAGTGAGCCGAGATCGCGTCACTGCACTCCAGCCTGGGCTACAGAGGGAGACACTGTCTCAAAATATATAGATATACTTCAGAAGAAATACACACACAGACACACACACACACACACACACACACACACACACACATATGCCATTGACATTTAGAAAATAATATATTTTTGGAAACGTTGTCTTTCTGAAATAACCACCTTAAACACCAGAATGATGCTGTGTTTTAATGAAGACACTAAATAGAAGTTCACTATTCAAGATTTTTCTCAATAAAGGAAACAATTTTAGTTTCCTATGAATGATTCCTGTGGAATCTATTCACATGTCAAGTATTTACCGTATTATTCTCCCACAAAACGATATAAAATAGAAATTTTTATTAACACCTTTTACCTCATACAACACTAGTCAGTCACAAAGTCTTGCCAATTCCATTTCTGAAATTCCTTCCACATCTTTGCCTTTACCAGTTCTTAATTTCTGTAGCCATTTCATTTCCTTAGATTTCTTTTAGTCCTGGCTACTATTTCCTTTTAATATGCCTACTGCAGTATCTTCTGATAGTCTGCCTTAAAGCTTCACCCTCTGCCATTGCACATTTACATGCCAGTCTGAGTTATCTTCCTAAAATACAGATTTGGTTGTTCCTAAATTTATTCTAAAAGCCTTTGCCTTTTCACCATTGCTTAGAAAAAAAATGAGATCATTTTTTGAACAATTAATCTAAGAATATTAACATCTGACCACTGCTGATCTTTCCAACCCAATCCTGACTGATTATCTTATTTCTACAATACACTCACTGACTGCCTCAGGATCCATTATCTTGCTTTTTGACTTCCACATCTATGGCTCTGATCCTGCTGTTTCTTCTGCCTAATGTTCTACAGAGACCAGTTCACTTACTTTATGGAAAAATTATTGACATTACACAATATAGTGCGACTTTTCATATGCTTTTAGAACATGAGGATAGGAGGATACCTTATGCTCAGAGCATGCTCTTGTACTCTTAGAACAGGGATTATCTTACTTATATTTCGATGACCAGAACATAGCATATGGTCTGTCATATAGTAGAAGTATGGAACATGGGATGACTTGTTAATGTAATTTAAAAAAATAAAAATTTTGCATTTCCTTAAACATGTAGCTTATGAGCCTAGGGTCTGACCACCAAAAGGGAAATAGAGGCAATGTTTGGGACTTTCTGTGATGGAGTATTTTTTTCCAATTTATTATTCAAATAGCAGATGAAAGACATTCTGCCTGCCACCTTGAACCATAGAACTCGTATCATATGATGTATCATATCATATACAGCAAGATGACTTTTTAAAGCTGGGCTGAGGTGACCTGGATGATTTTTTTAAGCTGCCAATCTTAAGTTTTCAGGAAAATATATGTACATGTATTCATATACACACATATATATATATGTGTGTTTGTGTATATATGAATATATGATTTAATCTTCACCTCACAGGTTATAAAATATCAAGTCTAGGCTGAGCACAGTGGCTGATGCCTGTAATCCCAGCACTTTGTGAGGCCGAAGCAGGAGGATCACCTGAGGTTAGGAGTTCAAAACCAGCCTGGCCAACATGGTGAAACCCCATCTCTACTAAAAATACAAAAATTAGCCAGGCATGGTGGCAGGTACCTGTAATCCCAGGTACTCATGGAGGCTGAGATGGAAGAATCGCTTGAACCCGGGAGGCAGAGGTTGCAGTAAGCAGAGATCATGCCCCTGCACTCCAGCCTGGGTGACAGAGCAAGACTCCATCTCAAAAAAATTAAAAATAAATAAATAAATAAGCAAAATATCAAGTCTAGGAGAAATAAGTTTCTAAAATAATATAAGCAAACATTACAATATCAAGAAACAGGTTTATGAATGATATGAAATAAAACACAAAAATGTAATTTATAAAAAGTGTTATAAATTAAGCACCCTAAAATTAAGAATAGTTCTTTAAAAAAACACAATAAAACCAATAAGAAAGATCAGATGAGATCAGGGACATTCAGGGTTGTATGGTAATCACTGAGCAATGTATATGTGTATAAAAATATCACATTATACACATTAAATAATGCAATTTTTATTTTTCAATCAAGCCTCAGCAAAGCTTGCAAAGAAAACCTGTAGGAAATTTAACTACAATAAGTGAAAATATGTTTATAATATACGTAATTGACAGAGTACTATTATCCATATTATATATTTTTAAAACTTCTGTAAATCATAAAGAAAGAAAACACAACATAGTTAAAATAAGAATAGGTATTTCACATAAACTAAGAATATAAGACTCATATGAATAGAATAGTGAATGACACATAGTAAAAGATCAATAATAAATATTGAATGAATAAATAAATTAATAAAAGAATAGCAAAAATGACAGAGAAATGAGAAATGAAAAATAAATCTAACATGTAATGTGTTTTACAACCAGTAAGTTTTCAAAAGGAGTCTAAAATGTCAATTTTGGCAATGATAAATCCAAATGAGAGCCAAAGGTAGTTTACCTACAATAGACAACAATTTAACATTATCTTATGAAGCTGAACTTCACAATTCTATTTCCAGATATACGGCCTAAATATGTATTCATGCTCTTGTGCACCAGGAGACATGTATACAAATATTAACAGAACTATTAGTTTTAATAGAAAACACTGAAAGCAACTTAAATTTTTTTTCTGGCAGCAGAACATAGAACAAATGACCCTCCCTACACACACACAAGCGCGCATACACACATACACAATAGATGGCATATAGTAGTGAAATGAATGAAATTCAGTTACCTTCAATAAGAATGACTCTTAAAATACAATTGTAAATGAAGAAAAGCCAGTCACAGGAATATAGATAGAGCAGGCTTTTTGTTTTTCTGAATAACCTTAGAATAAGCAAAAACAACCAATATAATATTGAGAAATGCCCTTGTATTTGTCAAAGCGACTTTAGAAAAATAAGGAAAAGATCAACACAAAGTTCAAGATAGTAATTACCTCTTTATTGCGGCAGTGCATGCTGTCCAGGAGACACAGATAGGTAGTTCAAACAGTGTTAATAATTCCTCATTCTTAGATGGTGGATTCTACCATGCTTGCATATGGTTGTAAGTTACATCTACTTTACGTATGTGCTTTTGAATAAAATATAACATAAAGTAAAAATGTTTTGTATAGACAATGGAAAAGATTCCCGAAAAGAAAAAGAAAGAATGTATCCTTCCCTCAAGCTCTTATTTTCTTTCATGATTCACACAATCTTTATCTTCTTTTTTTTTTTAAGGCTTTGAAAAATCTTTTATTAAAACTTAAGATGAAATTCCCATAACATACAGTTAATAGTTTTACCATGCACAATTCAGAGTTGTTTAGTGCATTCACAGTGAGGTGCAGCCATCGTCTCCACCTACTTCCCAAACATTTCCGTCACCCCAAAAGGATGGTCGGTTTTTAGACACCGTTCTGGAGGCGTGCAGCAGAGAACAGGCTGAAGTGCGGTGAAAAGAAGTGGGCAGGCAAGCTAGGAGGCCACTTCAGAACCCCAAGGGAGAAATGGCCAGCAGACATGGACGTGGTCAAGTCTGAGACATAATTCAGACATAACACTGTCTGGCTGGCAGCTTGGCTGGATGTGGGGATGCAGGGAGATGGAGATGTCCTGGCCTTGAGCACAGAGGTGAGGAACACTGGAAGAAGGACAGGTCTGGTGGGAAGTCATGGGCTCCAGTTTGGGATGTGTTATGTTTGAGATGCCAATTAGACCATCACTATCAAGAGGCAGCTGGATGCATGAGTTGAGCGCTGCACAAAGGTAGAAATGTAGAGCCCTCAGCATTTAAATGGTATTTAAAGGCACGGGACTGGATGAAGTTACAGAAGTTAAGAAATAAAGGGTTCAAATTAAGAAGCATCAGCCCAGGTCTGGTTCTAAACATGCCTGCATTGAAGAGTCTGGCGGTGAAGGTAATTTGGCGTACAGAAGAAAAAGCAGTGTAAAAAAATGTAGTTGCACAAACTGTTAATCTTGGGATGGTCTGCTACTCTTTTTTTTTTTTTTTTGTATTTTTTTAAATTATTATTATTATACTTTAAGTTCTAGGGTACATGTGCATAACGTGCAGGTTTGTTACATATGTATACTTGTGCCATGTTGGTGTGCTGCACCCATCAACTCGTCAGCACCCATCAACTCGTCATTTACATCAGGTATAAATCCCAATGCAATCTCTCCCTCCTCCCCCCTCCCCATGATAGGCCCCGATGTGTGATGTTCCCCTTCCCGAGTCCAAGTGATCTCATTGGTTTTCTGTTCTTGTGATAGTTTGCTGAGAATGGTGGTTTCCAGCTGCATCCATGTCCCTACAAAGGACACAAACTGATCCTTTTTTATGGCTGCATAGTATTCCATGGTGTATATGTGCCACATTTTCTTAATCCAGTCTGTCACTGATGGACATTTGGGTTGATTCCAAGTCTTTGCTATTGTGAATAGTGCTGCAATAAACATACGTGTGCATGTGTCTTTATAGCAGAATGATTTATGATCCCTTTGGGTATATACCCAGTAATGGGATGGCTGGGTCATATGGTCATCTAGTTCTAGATCCTTGAGGAATATCCATACTGTTTTCCATAATGTTTGAACTAGTTTACAGTCCCACCAACAGTGTAAAAGTGTTCCTATTTCTCCACATCCTCTCCAACATCTGTTGTTTCCTGATTTTTTAATGATTGCCATTCTAACTGGTGTGAGATGGTATCTCATTGTGGTTTTGATTTGCATTTCTCTGATGGCCAGTGATGATGAGCATTTTTCATGTGTCTGTTGGCTGTATGAGTGTCTTCTTTTGAGAAATGTCTGTTCATATCCTTTCCCCACTTTTTGATGGGGTTGTTTGTTTTTTTTCTTGTAAATTTGCTTGAGTTCTTTGTAGGTTCTGGATATTAGCCCTTTGTCAGATGAGTAGATTGCAAAAATTTTCTCCCATTCTGTAGGTTGCCTGTTCACTCTGATGGTAGTTTCTTTTGCTGTGCAGAAGCTCTTTAGTTTAATTAGATCCCATTTGTCAATTTTGGCTTTTGTTGCCATTGCTTTTGGTGTTTTAGACATGAAGTCCTTGCCCATGCCTATGTCCTGAATGGTATTACCTAGGTTTTCTTCTAGGCTTTTTATGGTATTAGGTCTAACATTTAAGTCTCTAATCCATCTTGAATTAATTTTCGTATAAGGAGTAAGGAAAGGATCCAGGTTCAGCTTTCTACTTATGGCTAGCCAATTTTCCCAGCATTAATCTCGTTTAAAATAATCTAAAACTTCCCTAATGTATAAAAATTTAACTTTTTTTAAAAATCTTTTAGGTAATTCAGAATTCTACCCCGTAATGTTTACGAAAGTCTGTATATCACAGAAACTACAAAAGTTTAACTTACTAAAACAATTGTTAAATTAGTTTTAGATATCCAAGGTTTAAATCTTTCCAGTCCTTGGGGAGCTGTCTATACTTTAGAAGTAGGGGCAACAAACCCAGGAAAGGAATGTCAATACCTGACAAATCTATACTTTCATCATGTTGCTGGACAAGCTCCAGACTGATATCTTTATCCTTAAAGATTTTATTTATTCCTGATAAAAGCATAGAGCATTAATTCAGCTCACATTGTTGAAAATACACACTGTAGGACAAACAATATGATAGGCTCTGGGGATGTAAAAATATCTTTTTGTGGGATATACAGTCTACATTTTAAATTGCACATTACAGCCAATATATTTAATTAAAAGGATGCATATTATTATGTAACATGCACATATCTCAGCAGAAAAATTTTACACCTATGATAAATATAAAAACTCTATTCTAGGATGGGAAAACAGGAAGACATGTGTAACTCTTCCTAATTTGGAAAAATTCTTCTCTGTGTTTTTACCAAAGTTATTTCTATGTCCTTGATTAATCTTTATTCCTCCCCTGAAAAGCTTTAACTTCCCATTTTCTGTTTATTATTTGTTTTTGGTTCTTATTTGGTTTTTGTTTTCTATAATTTGGACTTCTAGAAATTAATAGTATTAAGGAATTAAGAAATTGCTAGCTACTCACATTTACCTTGTCCCACTTACATTGATGACAAAGCCACTGTCTACTTAAATAGAACAAGGGAGGCACTTGGAATGAGCAGAGTATTGCGATTAACGTGCATATGAAAAGAGACAAAATATACTTACATCTTGTTAGATCTCTTAGGGAATATTCCATGCGGGTAGGGTGGAGGTACTTGAGCCCTCCAAGCAAGTACCTTTTTACAGTATCTTTTATTAATATGGACACACAACTGTATAATTAATTGAAGATTGTAGACCTTAAATCACAGATAATTGTATGACATTATTTAATGTGATTGCTTCACTTTTTTTGCATAAGCGCTATTGGAATTAAGACAGAGTATTTGCTTTAAACCATACAATGTTAAAGAATTACTATTATATTGATATGAACAGGAGGCAGGGAAATACCAAGTAGAAAAGGGTGGGGTCCCTAGTGAGGGCTCCGCCCTCAAGCCTGGACCCATGACCCTAAGGGAGAACAGGCATTCCTGTTTTCCTGCACAAATATTACCTTTTCCAAAACCACCCTTGCACATCACAACCCCCATCCTGTATCCATAAAAACCCCAGGTTCCACTGGCAAAGTGGATTGGTGTAGCAGAGAAAGAGAGAAGGAGTCAAGAGGAGAAGAAGAAGCTGACATTGGAGTCTACGGTTAGTTAGAAAGGAGTTTGGCTGGGGATGGTTGGAGAGAGGTTCAGCCTGTTTGGTTCAGGGATGGCCAAACTCCAGGGGAAGACCATCTTACCACTCCATCCCTTTTCCAGCTCCCCATCCTACTGGGAGCCACTTCCACTGCTCAGTAAAATTCTCCACATTCACCACCCTTCAACTGGTTCACGCGACTTGATTCTTCCTGGATGCTGGACATGAACTCGGGCACCAAGAAGGCGGGTGCAAAAGGCTGTTACCCTGACCCTCCACTGAGCTGGTTACCACATAGCCATCCGCGGATGGCAAACGTGAAAGAGCACATTGTATTTAGCACATGCCTTCTGGGGCTCTAGGGGTCACTGGCAACACCTAGACGCTGCTGTGGGGTGCCAATTTGGGATTCATTTCGCCCCCGCTCCGGCACCTGCTCACCTGCATGCTTCCTCTCCCTCAAGGGGTTTGAAAGCTGTGGGCTGGGTCAGTCACCCTCTCACAAGTCCTGTGAAGGGGTCAAGGGAACTATCCTGTCTCAATATAGAGATCCTATTGCAGCTACTAACACAACTGTTCTTCCTGTTCCGCCCAGATGAGAAAGCCCAAATACTCCTCTGGGTCCAAGTTGCTTAAATCACAGCCACCTCTCTCTTCACCATCAGTCTGAGCTACATAGAGTCTGGAGTGGTGAGGATGGCTAATAGCCCCTTTCTCTTCCTTAGGCACAAGATCCTTTTTTCCCCAATGAGGTTTCACTGTGGGGCAACAAATGAAGGAGGCTGCATTAAAAGTCTGTTTTCTTGTCATCAGACATATTGTGTCTCTGTTCACTAGGGAAGGGCCAACCCAGAGGGAAGGAACCTGCTCTTGGTTTCATTTTTGAATTAGGAAATTAATTTTTAATCACACTAAATCAATAACAACTAAATATTTTCACATCTATAATTAATTAAATTGTTGTATGTGCTAGAAAGAAAGGAAAAAGCACAAGGTATTAGAAACTTCTGTAACAAAGAGATTTAAATAAATCTTGGGTTCTCTAAAAAATAATGTTTAAGGTGAAATGAAGCTATGCTTGCATTTTGCTTATAGAAAAGTAAACCAAACAGTATAACAGGGAGAATCCATAAATCAGGCATTAGTATTAACATCTAATTTTCTCCATCTCTAGGATAAGTGAGTGGGATGCCCTTCTCAAGTCCTCCTTTCCCTACACTGTGCAAAAGTCATACCAAACCACTCTTCCTTCTCAAGGCTGAAGCCTCATCTACTGTAGACAGCCTGTTTATATTACAGTATTTTCTCGTATTTGTTTCTACTAAGGTGATGTTTGTCACATAAAAATCAGATTCTTTTTCTTATTCATTTGCCTTTCTTTGCTAGAACCTCATAGTTGATACATGATATATAGTAAATTCTTAATAAATACCTAGTTAATATGGCACTGAATATCACTTAGCTGTTTATTTTAACCATGCACTACACTATTCATCATTATACTTACAAAATACTTTTTCATAATCCAAAATTACAGTAGTCAGCTACAAAGTGATCACCATACAGATTTATCTGACATTCATCCACTCAAAATGACAATCGCTGATCCGGAATGGAAGATCTTCTACTAGATTATTTTTCAGCATTTTAATTGCAATTATATTAAGTTATCAAAGTCAGAAATATGAAATAAAAAGTCACAAAGACTCAACCATTGCGTTTCAGATACTCTGCTACATTCTATACAACATATATAAATTTTATTTTAAAATTTCTCATTTATATTAATCAGAAAATGTTATCCATGATGGGTAGATTTTAATTTTAGTACTGCCCTAAACCTATCTAGAAGTCATTCAAATTTAAATCATCCTAACTGTCGACTAACACTTTTACTATGCATCTGGGATCTGAAATCATTAAAAAAGTTTCCTCACACACTATATAGTGTTGATATATTCATTGGTGCTCATGAATATAAGATTTTTCCTAATAATTAAAAACTCTGTATATCATTGTAAAACATATTTCTTTTAAAAATCCTCTTTGGAAGTATAAAAAATATTCATATTCTAATATTTCTAATAAACGATATATCCCTATGTGAAATAACTTCTAGTGAAGTAATTCTTTTCGAAACACAAAAAGTCACAAAAATTGTGTTTTCATTTAGTATAGTTCTACAGCTCTCCATCTTTGATGCCCTTTCAATTAATTTTTTTCTTTCATAGAGTAAATTTTGTGAGGAAATAATATTGTTAAACTAAAAATCTCCCTTTTATCAGGGATGGTGTTGTACCTGTCAGCCTAGCTGTCTGTCCTTTGGCTCACACATATCTGAATCTGATATAACTTGGACAGTCTTGTAGCATCAGACTCAGCTCAGACACTGAGACTGTACAGACCTTTCCTTGTCAGCAAGACTTTGCTTAACTCTTAAGTTTAAGTACTGAACATGTACTCATCAAGTCAGTTGTGTTGCTGGTCCTACTGTGATCTTCAACTCTGGTTTTCCCAATTGCTTTGCTTCTTTTTAACGCTACTGCCACTCTGAATGCTTAATGGCACCTCTAGTAAATGGCTCCTCTAATTGAATGATGACCCCATTCCCTTTGGAATACACTGATAGTGTGCTCTTAGTAAAAATTCTGGGAAGTAGACTTCAACCTGAGACCCCAGCCAAGAACCAGGTGGCCATGTATCCCTGGAAGTAACACTGAAAGTGTATCTGTAGATTACATTATTTCTAGACTTCACTAACTCCATCTCCTAGCCCATTAGTGCGATCTTTTCAGATCATATTTCCTGCCCCATCAATTCTGTATTTGCTGATTATTAAAATTTCTTGTCACTGTGTCTAAATCAATCTATTTCTGTTGAGTTGTTCTCCATTATCAAAACATTTTATTAGCAGAAACAGTAGATAGCTAAAAAGGAGGGTAGCAGGAAGAGGAATTAGCAGAGACGAGAGGCAACACATTTATGAAGCCTTGAGTTTCAAAATTATAATTCTTGACAGTTTATCCATTGCATTTCACAAATCATATTATGTTTCTAAATTAGTCTTTCGTCTCATGTCATGAAGACATTTAAAGGCTTAGAGACTTTCTATGTCTAGACTCCTCTTTTCCAATTCGTATTCCTTATAACTATCAACATGTTCTTCCTAATTGGCAAATCTGACCTGGTCACTTGTCTTTTTAAATCCTTTGATGGCTTTTAATTTTTTAAACAGTGAAATGCCAGTTTCTTGATATGACAAATAGCCCCCTCAATGAACTTACCTGAACTCCTTGTTTCTTCTGACCTGTTACTATCTTCCCACATTGTATCA
>NC_045447.1:35383928-35422700 GCF_002776525.5 Piliocolobus tephrosceles | reverse complement strand
ATTTCACTGAGCAGTGGTTTGTAGTTCTCCTTGAAGAGGTCCTTTACATCCTTGTAAGTTGGATTCCTAGGTATTTTATTCTCTTTGAAGCAATTGTGAATGGAAGTTCATTCCTGATTTGGCTCTCTGCTTGTCTGTTACTGGTGTATAAGAATGCTTGTGATTTTTGCACGTTAATTTTGTATCCTGAGACTTTGCTGAAGTTGCTTATCAGCTTAAGAACATTTTGGGCTGAGACGATGTTTTTGTTGCTACTGTTTGCTATTTGTATTTAAAATCCAAACTGTATCTAGAATAAATTAGTGGAATTAATTCTCAAACTTCATTTGGCTTTAATGCACAATCAAACAAAATGTATTTTGAATTTTTTCTGTTGTTTAAACATCACCAGCATTTAATTAAATTTCAAGAAGCTAATGTGGGAAGGAATGAATTGCTTTGCCAAAACATAATCCACAGAGATTTAAAGAAAAGTTATGTTTTCCCATGTGGGCTTCACTCAGAAAGTCTCACTTATAAAATGTTCCTCTGATCTCTGAAGACATACTCATTTTTATGATGTATTTCATATAATCAAACTAACTAAATGATTTTGGAAACAAGATTCCAACAGCATTTTTTTCTCTGTCTTCCACTTTCAGCTAGAAAATATCCAAATCATTTATCTTGAGGTAGATCTCTCTTGTAGCTTATAGCAGTAAACTCATGGCTAACATATGGTGTTATTTAGCTGTGTAACAGAAAAGATTAATCAAGCAACAAAATGTCATTATAAAGAAAACATTTTGAACTGTGATTTTCTTTTCCCTCTCTTATGGGCATCTAGCCAAATTCATCTGTAGCTGACTTAAAGAAGGACATGTAGAAATAAAAAAAACAAACTCTTAAATTATCAGTGGCATTTAATATATTTGAGATACCACACTGGCATCCCATTGCTTGTGAAATGTAAATATTTCCTTTTAATGAGAAATTACATTGTTGTTTTAATTTTCTTGTAGGTGTGAAGTATATTTTTTTGGTGTTCATTAAAAAGAATAACATCACTAACATTGCCAATAATAGCCATGCTCAAGCTCTTACTATTGGCCACCCAAGACTTATAATAAATGACTATGTCTTCTAGATCTCTCTGAAAAGAGAAGGTTTTAACTCAAGAGGGGGGAGAACTTATAGGAAAGACTTTAGTAAATGTTGTAGGTTACAAAGAATACTTGGCCTTATTGAACCACTTGATATGTTAGAATTATCTTATTGTTAGGGCAAATAGTCGCTGGCTGGAAAAATAACTCCTTATTAACAATAGCTATTATTGTGTTTTGAATTCATATAAGCACTATTATAGTTAAATTAAAAGAAATTTTAAAAAAATCATAGTAGCTTTCCATCAAATTTTTAAAAACTTTAAATCAAGCAGTAAAACAGTAGTATAAGGAACGAGGATCCTATTGCTTTTGCTATGAAGCCTTTACACTTTTAAATATTAATAACTATTGCATGTCTCATTTACTCCTTACAAGGGCCTTGCTCACACCTCAAACTGAAGAAATTAACATTAATTATATGCTTAATTTTAGGTAAGCACTTTACTCATGAATTATTTAATCACCTTGTGCAGTAGGTATTGGTTATCCCAAGACCATGGGTATGAACACAGACCTGTTTGATTTTAAAGTTTTTGCCTCTCCAGTTGACCTACACTGCACAGTTTCTGAACCAATTTAACCTTTATCTTATCTACATGTATCCTCAAAGCCTGTAAGTTTTCTTTTCTTTTTTCTTTTTTTTTTTTTCTGAGACAGAGTCTTGCTCTGACACCTGGGCTGGAGTACAGTGGCTCGATCTCAGCTCATTGCAACCTCCACCTCCCAGGTTCAAGCAATTCTTCTGCCTTAGCCTCCTGAGGAGTAACTGGTATTACAGGCATCAGCCACTACACCTGGCTATTTTTTTTGTATTTTTAGTAGAGACAGGGTTTCACCATGTTGGCCAGGCTGTTCTTGAACTCCTGACCTCGTGATCCACCTGCCTCCATCTCCCAAAATCCTGGGATTGCAGGGGCAAGCCACCGTTCCCGACCAAGATTGGAGGTTTGTGGCAATTTTCCAGATCCTATAAATGCTGCTGCCATTTTATGGAGTCATATGATCAATTTGTTTGTTTGTTCTGGTTGTATATTTATGCATATACTATTCACTTTATAAATTGAACAATGAACACATTCTCATAACTTTCTCAAAACCTGCTGGATATGTGACATATTAATTTGGAATACATTTGTATAAATTAACATGCTAAGTATATAAACTAAAATTCAGACAAGCTAGCAGTATGAACTCCACTTCATTTATATTTCCAGGGCATAAATTAATTTTTTTAACTGAAATAGGACAATTCTTCCTTAATGAGTTCCATATTAAAATAATGAATGTAATGTTAAACATGAAGCCACAGAGATTGTTTACACTGGTAACTGTTCATAAAATTAGTATTTCCTTAGTTCTCAGGGATAGTAGCTAAATCGTTTATTAGCAGACATAAACAAATTAATCTGTTGGAAGAAAAAATAAGCACAATATCCTTTGACATTTTCATGCATGATAAACACTACATTACTCTGCCAAATTTATACTGAACGGAGAATAGTACTCAATCCAATTCAACAAATATGCATTAAATGTTTACCATTAACATGTTATTCTAATAAATGTTGTTCCCAGTGATATCAAAAACACAGCTTCTGACCTCAAAGAACATAGTGTCTATTACAGAATATAAGACAAGTAATTTTTTAAGTGAGTACTAAGGTACCAATATTACAGGTTCTATAAAAATGATGCAAAGTGCTATGAAAATTTAGAGGAGTGAGAACTAACATTGAGTTGAGGTGACTAAGAAGTGCTTTAAGTAATGTCTGCCAATGAGATCTATCTTTAATAATGTGTCTTCATGATGTGAAGGTAGATTGAGAGAAAGATCATTGCCCTATGGGCATAGCTTGAGCAATGATATAAAAATGAAAAGCATTTATTATGTTTGGGGGAATAAATAGTGTCATTTGACTACAGAATATGTCATTCACTATTTTACCAAGATTTAATATGTGCTTACTATGTGTTACCACTCTTTTAGGGACTGGGAATATAATAATGAACAAAATAGACAATATTATTCTTTGAAGTTTGTTTCCTTGTGATGCAAGATAATAGACCTACAAGAATGCAAATAATCGAATGAGTCATATGAAGTAGGTTGACAAAGTAGAAGAATTCAGTAATAAGGGGTCTTGAATTCAACTTGGGTTGTTGTTTATAATTTCATTTTAAGTTAATGCTTTGAAAAGTTCTGAATGATAGGGTAGTCACTGTGATGTATAAAAATTAGTATATGCCTGTGTATGATACATTAGAATTGAATAAACAGCAATGAAATCAGTTAGAAGGCTGCTACAAGCAGTTCAGGCATATGTCACAAATTAAGCCAATGGCTATAGGAATGAAAATGTAAACAATTGGGTGAAATACATTAAAAAGTTTGAGTCTTTACTAATGACTAAATGTGTGGAAATCAAAAAATATAAGTCTTAAGTATTAATATCTAATTCTTTAATATTGGACAAAGAATTGTACCATTATCTGCAAAGCCAAAAAATAATCAAAAGATGGTTTAAAAGAGAAGGTAATAAGTCCAGTGTTTATCATTTGAGAAGTAATAAGAATATACCAATGATGAGGTAGAGCAGGCAATGTGAAAGTTAGTGTCAGAGCAATGAGTGAGCAATTAAAGCTAGACATATTAAAAGACAAAATTATTTGCATTGATTTACAGATGTTAAATTGAATGTTACTTGGGAGTGAGTATGGAAAGGGAGAATGGAACGGCTTGGGAATATCTACATTTAAAGAGTTAGAGAAGGTTAGGGTTAATGTTAGGTAGAATGTGATTGAGATTATGTTTTTAAAGTATTTTATTCTAGGGGATAGAGGGAGAAAAACAAGGCAACTAAGGAGACAAAGAAGAAACAGTGCATCATAGAAAGAGTATAAAATTAGTGGCATGAGGAAATGAAGGAAGTATGATTAACAATGACCCATTCTATAAAAGTCAAAGAAAATAAGACCAGAAATAAGTCATTTAACTTTAGAATAAGAGGTCATTTCTAAGGTGAATTTTTGAAATGCAGTAAAATCAACAAAGGTAGACACTGAAGAATGCATACTCTATGATTTAATTTACATAAAGGTCAAGAACAGGAAATACCAATCTATCATGGTAAAGATTATAATATTATTCTTGAGGGATGAAATATCAAGAAAACTTCTGAGGATGCCAGAAATGCTCTAAGTCTTGATTTAGGTTGTTACATGGGTGTATACATACATAATACTTACTTTAGTTATATATTGAACCTTTGTGTAATTCACTATAAAAAGCATAAACAGCAATTAAAAGTGAAATTTTATAAAAAGGAAAGAAAGGAAAGAAAAGAAAACAAAAAAAATAGAAATCTGGTCCATAATGGCTTTATTGAACAATGGATCCAGCTTCATGTAAAATTTAGCATATTCCCAGACCCAGAAGTAAAATATGTCACTGAATTCCCTGTATTGCTTATGCTAGTTTAGTCTATGTATTCTGTTATTTGCAATATAAAGCATCCTAAATCATAGAAATACAGATAAAAAACTTAAGAATCATTTTGTAATTTGAATCATAATTTACAATTATAATTAATAGTTTTAAGTAATATTAATACATTCAAGTGATATTAAATATTTTTCATATTAAAACTAGAAATCCAGAAATGCTAAGTATTCTATGAACTCAACTTAATGTTATAAAGTAGCGTGTTAATTACCTGAGAGTATTAGAATATAAGGACAAATATTTATGTATACATATGACAAAATATGTGTAACATTTTTTATACTGAAAACTAACAAAACACTATAGAAATAAATGAAGACCTAAATAAATGGAGAGTTAATGTCACATTCAGGAATGGGCAAACTTAGTGTTGTTAATATGTAAATTCTCCCCAAATTGATCCAAAGGTACAAAACTATCACAATTTAGACATTGACAAGCTGATTCTCAAATGTATATAAACAAGGCATGGGAACTAGAATAAACAAACCAATTTTGAGAAACTACAGTTGGGGTAATTATGCTACTTGATTCAAGATGAACTACACACTATAATTTAGCAAGAGAGTGTGGTATTCGTATTGGTGAGTAGATAAATTAAAGCAACATGAAAGTCTAGAAATATCCTGTACACATATTCAATTGAGTTTTGAATCCATTCTATTTAGTTCATTGTTGGGAACAGGCCTCCCAAAATCTGGCCATAAACTGGCCAAAAAACTGGCCATAAACAAAATCTCTGAAGCACTGTGACATGTTCATGATGGCCATAACGCCCATGCTGGAAAGTTGTGGGTTTACAAAATAAAGGCAAGGAACAACTGGCCCACCCAGGGCAGAAAACCGCTTAAAGGCATTCTTAAACCACAAATAATAGCATGAGCAATCTGTGCCTTAAGGACATGCTCCTGCTGCTGTTAACTAGCCCAACCTATTCCTTTAATTTGGCCCATCCCTTCATTTCCCATAGGGGATACTTTTGGATAATTGAATATCTATAGAAACGATGCTAATGACTGGCTTGCTGTTAATAAATACGTGGGTGAATCTCTGTTCGAGGCTTTCAGCTCTGAAGGCTGTCAGATCCCTGTTTTTCCACTTCACACCTCTATATTTCTGTGTGTGTGTCTTTAATTCCTCTAACACCGCTAGGTTAGGGTCTCCCTGACTGAACTGGTCTCATCAAGTGGTGTCCATCGTGGGGGCTTGAATCCAGGTCAAAAGGTTGCCTGAGTGATGGTTGGAGAATGTGGAACTAAGCTGGAGGACACCTGAGTACTTTTAAAGCAATCCCCATGGTGAGTAAGAAGGGGAGCTCAGAGGCATCAGGGTAACAATGGAATAAGTGTGGGCTATCGTTCTTTCCACCTTGGAACTTTTTCACCCTGATGATGAGGAAAGAGAGTATAATGAAGTAACAGAAGAGGTTACAGAGCATGTTTATTTGCCAACTAAAGCTAAAGCGGCGAAGGAGGAAGAGGTTCATCCCTATCCTTCTGCACTCCCTCACTATTATTTTGAAGAATATGTCCCTCCAGATCTTTCTTTTCTGGAAGACACTAGGCGAAAAGTAGTTGTCCCAGTGACTGTTCAAGCAGCGCCTCGAGTGACCAGGCAGTAATTCAGCAGCAAGAAGAGAGGGTGATTTAGAGGCTTGGCAGTTCCCTATTGGAATACAATGCCCAGATCAACAAGGAAATATTAGAGCTACATTTGAGTCTTTTCCTTTTAAATTAGTCAAAAAATTTCAACAAGCTATTCATACTAAAAAAGAATGTAGAAATAATCAGTGAATCAGGCTGCCAGACAGGGGAAAAAAGAAAACTGCTGAGCCTGAAATATGTCCAAAATGCAAAAAAAGGAAAACATTGGGCTAATCAATGTCACCCTAAGTTTGATAAAGAAGGGAACCTGATTTTGGGAAACGCCATGTGGGGCCTGTCCTGGGCCCCATTCTAAACCAGGGAATTTCTAGCTCAGGCCATTCCCTCACCCCTGCACAATGTCTGTCCCCCGCCACAGCCAGTAGTGCTGCAGTCGATTTATGCTGCACAAAAGCTGTGAGCCTTCTGCCTGGGGAACCTCTGCAAAAGGTCCCCACAGGGGTCTGTGGATCCTTGCCAGTGGGGACAATAGGATTACTTCTAGGAAGGTCTAATTTAAGTTTAAAAGGGTTACAAATACATACAGGAGTCATTGATTCAGATTACAATGAGGAAATTCAAATTGTTATATCTACTTCTATTCCCTGGCAAGCAGAGCCAGGAGAGCAATAGCACAGCTCCTGATTGTGCCATATGTGAGAATGGGGAAAAGTGAAATTAAATGAACAGGAGGATTTGGAAGCACAAATAAACAAGGCAAAGAAGCTTATTGGGTGAATCAAATTACTGATAAACTTCCTACCAGTGAAATAACTATTCAGGGAAAGAAATTTAAAGGTTTGGTAGATATAGGAGCAGACACTTCAATCATTTCTCTACAGCATTGGCCATCTGCGTGGCCAATTCAGCCCACTCAATTTAACATAGTTGGAGTTGGTAAAGCCCCTGAAGTATATCAAAGTATATTTTGCATTTGAAGGGCCCGATCGACAACCTGGCACTATTCAACCAATTATAACTTCTGTACCTATACATTTAAGGGGAAGAGATTTATTACAACAATGGGGAGCACAAGTTCTAATTCCAGAACAATTATATATCCCTCAAAGTCAACATACAATGCATGAACTGGGGTATGTCTCTGGTATGGGACTAGAAAAAAAATTTGCAAGGTTTAAAGGAACCGCTTCAAGCAGAGAGACAAAATTCCCACCCAAGATTAGGAAATAATTTTTGATGGTGGCCATTGTTAAGCCTCCAGAACTTATACCTTTAACATGGTTAACAGATAAGCCAATTTGGATAGAACAATCGCCACTAAGTAAAGAGAAACTGGAGGCTTTAGAGAAATTAGTTACTGAACAATTAGAAAATGGGCACATAGCTCCATCATTTTCCCCTTGGAATTCTCCAGTTTTCATAATTAAGAGAAAATCAAGTAAATGGAGAATGTTAACTGACTTAAGAGCCATCAATTCAGTTATACAACCTATGGGAGCATTACAGCCAGGATTGCCTTCTCCTGCTATAATTCCAAAAAACTGGCCTTTAATAGTCATAGATTTAAAAGACTGTTTCTTTACTATCCCCTTAGCTGAGCAAGACTGTAAACAGTTTGCATTTACAATTCCTGTGGTGAACAACCTGCAGCCTGCTAAGCTGCAGTTGTTTTACAGATAGGTCTAGTAATAGTAAAGCTTCTTATTCTGGCTTGAAAAGTAAAGTTTTCCAGACACCCTATACTTCAGCTCAAAAAGCTGAACTTGTAGCTGTAATTGAGGTACTGACTGCTTTTGATATGCCTATTACTGTGATTTCTGATTCTTCATACTTGGTTCATTCCACACAGTTAGTTAAAAATGCTCAGTTACTATTTCATACAGATAAACAACTGATGACAAAAGCAAAAATGCAGAACAAGCAGAGGTGCTGCACAACGATTCCTATGGAATCATTATTAATTGGTCCCCTAAGGGGATGTTTATCTTGAATTGCACCTCTCATTCTGAGTGCCACTGCCACACTATGTTCAGCTGATCTGAACAAAATGGTCAGATGGTAGAAATGATAAGAAGTATGGCAAGAGTTCCTATTATCTGGAACCATGGTGGTATAGTGGCACCTCAACCTCAAATGATATGGCCCACTGTAGGAGCTAAACACAAGGATTTGTGGAAACTATTGATAGCTCTTAATAAGATCAAAATTTGGGAAAGAATAAAAAAGCATCTAGAAAGACATTGTACAGACTTGTCTTTGGATATTGCAAAATTAAAGAACAAATATTTAAAGCATCCAAGGCACACCTGACCTTAATGCCAAGAACTGGAGTGCTTAACGGAGCTGGAGACAGATTAGCAGCTAGTAACCCATTAAAATGGATAAAAGCACTTGGAAGCTCTGTGATTTCAATGATGATTGGTTATTAATCTGTGTTGTTTGTCTTTGGATAGTCTGCAGATACGGATCCTGACTCCTGCGAGAAGTAGCTCACTATGACAAAGCCACCCTTTTATTGATTTGCGCATCAAACAAGGGGGACATGTTGGGAACAGGCCCCCCAAAATCTGGCAATAAACTGGCCCAAAACTGGCCATAAACAAAATCTCTGCAGCAATGTAACATGTTCATGATGGCCATAACGCCCATGCTGAAAGGTTGTGGGTTTAGTGGAATGAGGGCAAGGAATACTTCACCCACCCAGGGCAGAAAACCGCTTAAAGGTGTTCTTAAACCACAAATAGTAGCATGAGTGATCTGTGCCTTAAGGACATGCTCCTGCTGCAGTTAACTAGCCCAACCTATTCCTTTAATTCAGCCCATCCCTTCATTTCCCATAAGGAATACTTTTAGTTAATTGAATATCTATAGAAACAATGCTAATAACTGGCTTGCTGTTAATAAATATGTGGGTAAATCTCTGTTTGAGGCTGTCAGCTCTGAAGGCTGTGGGACCCCTGATTTCCCACTACTTCACACCTCCATATTTCTGTGTGTGTCTTTAATTCCTCTAGCACCACTGAGATAGGGGCTCCCCGACCAAGCTGGTCTCGGCAGTTCATCTCTGTTTTTGCAGTTATTTAATAAGCCTTCATTGCTTTTCTCAGGCTGAAGACTCTTAGGCAGTGGTTTGAGCAAAAAAAAGATTTCAGAGAGAATAAAAAATATTGTCAATCAGATGAGGGAAGAAAGCATTTGTGAAGAGGACACTAAACTCCTCATAATGGAGCAATACGTAAATCACAAAACATCAGAAATACATTATGAAAGGAGGATAAGGTGCCTTTGTAGGAATGGCAGGTGAGAGGCATGATAAGCAGTTTGGTGCAAAATCACTGAAAGCCTTTTTGGCTTGGAACACAATGGGGAACTACCATAGGTTTTTCAGCAAGTAGTCATGAAGCATTGTGTGCATGTGAGGTGGGGGTGTACATACCAAGGATGAGTGAGTTAGAAGAGCTAAAGGCAGGGAGCCAAGGACAGACATTTGCTATAGCCAAAGGAGAAGTTATATGATAGAAATGCAGCAGGAATGGAAGTGAAAATTAAGGGCAAAGAGAACGGATTTAATTTTTTTAATTGAGGTTTTATGTTACCTGATAACTCATTGATTATGGGGCAAGAGACAAGAAAGCAAGAATATGACTTCATGTTTCTGGCCTGAACAAGATGTTTTTAATTTGACCAGTGCTTCCATGAGTATAAATTTAGCAGATACTGAAAGGGCAGTGACTGGAGGATGCACATGGGAAGGGCATGTGATAATTAGTTAAGCTTTGAACTTATTTCCAAAAAAAAATGTTTTAGGGACAGACATAGGCCTGACAACCAGGAAGGAAATGTATACTAGCAAGGCATATATTTAGTTTATTCAAAAATAAACATTTATCAACTCAGGAAATATGTGGAGGACCAAGTATGCCATACATGTAGATGATTTATTTCTGTTTTGTCATCTTGTTTTCATCAACTCTATGGAGAAGGCATTGAGGCCATAGCCATGGAATAGGTGGTCACAGAGAGCAAAAACATGGAAAAGGAAACACACAGGAGCTGAGGACACTCCTCTTATTATCTCCCAATTTAGAGTGTGGTTGAAGAAAAAGAAGCAATCAAGCAGAGAGACAGTATTTTAGGAAAAATAAGGAAACTGAGAATTTGAAGCCAAAGTGCAAAGTTTCAAGAAGGAATGATTAAGGAGCTCAGATGACTCAGAAAGAGTTAGGTAAAATAAAAAATAAAGAAATGTTGATTTTCCAATTACATGATTGAATATGAAATTTCTATTTTTCCTATTAATTTGTGATAGTTGAGGCAATGAAATAAATTACTAAATTAGAGGGGAGGAAATTGCAGACAGTCTGTATAGACTGTACTTTCAAAATGTTAGATTGGAGAGGTGGGACAGAGAGGAAGAAACTTGAAGAGAGATTTTAGTGTAAGCTATACATGGACAACCTTCTAGTTTAAAAGAAAGGTGACAGTACAAAAGAAAGGGATAAACAAGATTATGTGAAAAGTATACATTCTAGAGCAGCCAAATAAAGAGAATTGGAAGCTTAAGAAGTAAAGGGTAGGTGTGAAAGCAGAAAATATTTCAGGAGTGATAGGGTAGAAGGAGAATCATAGCTAACACAAACCCAATTTCTAAACCAATCTCAGCATTCAATTAGAAAGTCTTTAACACCAAAATGCTTACTTCCCATATATTACAACATTTGAAAAGAAGCATATGAAATAGACCCTTAGAGCTATTAAATTAAGTTTTTAACATATGTTCAAATTAGTTTGAGAGTTGAAGACTATTATTCTTGGCAGATAGAATGAAATATAAAATTGTCTTAAATCTAGTAGCAAATGTGAGCCTTTCAAATATGCTTCAATTTACTACTAATTTATACATAGGTAAGACTTTTTACTTTAATTAAATGTTCTGTGGAACACAGTGCATAAAATAGAAATAAAGTATTTGCATAGAATGATTTATTTACACCTTTTAAAGATATACAGTTTAAATTATAATTGTGTTGTGGGATATGAGTAAATTGTTTGAAGAAGGCTGTTCATTAAATGATCTTTTGAGACTTAATTATAGAATTACATCTTTAAAATTGTAAGGAAAGGCAATTTGCATTGGTTTCTTGAATTAGATGATTCAATATACTTATTTAGGTAACTACCTTTCAAGAATAAGGTTGAGAAAATCCTACCAAGCTTTGCAATTTAGCAGACTCTAAATCTTGTCATCTTGTTTTCATCAACCCTATGGAAAAGGGTCCATAGGAGAAGAGTTCATCAATAACATTGAAAGTAGGCCAACACACTCTTACAGAACACAAAATCATCACTGTACAGTATAAGCATATTTAACACACCTTGGTAGTGAAAAACATAAACAGCCTGGAAAAATGTGAAAAGAAATACTTAGAGTCTGGTGCCAAGAAATCACTAAAGTCAGATCAATGAGGCATTCTGAAATTATTTCCCCACCTTTTACAAAATAAGTCTTTGATTAAGACTGATAATACTAAATAGTGTGTGATTTCAAATGGACTATGTAATATGGCATTTGTGTTGAAAATTTAGTAATAACATACCATTCTTAGATTTATAAGTTAAAAAAACTAATGAATTACAAGGATCCCTTTGGGTTTCATACATATTTAAAAAATCCCAAGTATGCTGTTAGAAATATCCAATCCATATATATAACATGTCTAATAATTCAATGAGTCATTTGCATTCTCTATCAATTGTTGCTTCACTCAAACATTGCTCACTTCAGAAAATAAGCACAAGATGAATTATATTTAAACAAATTAGTAGTTTTATTTATAATAAAGTTCACTTTAACATAATTTATTGGTAAGAAATGCCCATATAATTTTCATGGGAATATACTGCAAAGTTACTATTTACATTTTTTTTTTTTTTTTTTTTTTTTTTTTTTTTTTTTTCTATGTTCCCTTTTTTTGTGCCCAGGGGTATGATCTTGGCTAACTGCAACCTGTGCCTCCTCGGTTCAAGCAATTATCATGCCTCAGCCTCTGGAGTAGCTGGGACTACAGGCTTGTGCCAACATGCCTGGCTACTTTTTGTATTTTTGGTAGAGACAGGGTTTCACCATGTTGGCCAGGCTGCTCTCGAACTCCTGACCTCAAGTGACCCGCCCGCCTCGGCCTCCCAAAGTCCTGGGATTACAGGTGTGAGCCACTATGCCCAGCCCCTCTTTACTTTTTAAAATATTTACAAGGGGCTATACTCTATAAAGATTAAATAAATAATTCTGTGTGTTTGAGAATCGCTGTATTTTAAAACAGTTGAGCTGTAAGTATCCAGTTTCACTCTTGCATGTGTAAATTGAAGACAGTGAAAACTCTTCTCAAAGAAAAAGCCAAATGATTTTCTAAATATTACATATCTCAAATCTGTGTCATTTATATGACTCCAAAATAACTGTTTAATTAATCCAACCAGTCTGTCATTTAGAGACAATAGTTCAATAATTAATGTAATATGGATTAAAAATGAAGATGTTTTCTTGAATTTTTTTTGTTTTCAACAGTTTCTTGTCTTTAAAATCCATAGACAAGCAAAGAAAAGCAGAGGCTATGTAGTAACTATGTTTAGTAGTAATATGCACAATTAACATTATGAGTCATTTAAATTCCTATGGGCAACATAATGTGGTAGTAATATCTAGAATTAAAAATTATACAGTTACTAACTATAGTTCTTGCCATGGTTACTTATATTAACCTCAGATTTTTTCCTTTACTGGATTTCATGAAATTGTAAATATAGCAAACATACGTTTCTGTAAATAAGAAAAAGGGCTGGGTTGAAATGGGACAGAACTATTAGGCACTAAATGGGTTTTGTGATTTAGTGACATTAAGCATCTATTGGCAGTTGTATTCAATCATTGCACGCAGAAACTTCTGTCTAATTTGGTTCAGATCCCTAACCATTGCTGGCCTATTCAGACAACCTAGGTATTTGAAAAGACCACAGACTCTAAAGTAAGTCTCAGATTCAAGCTCTGTCTATTCCTAATTATGAAAACTTGGACAAGTAATGTATCTCTCTGTAACTCAGTTTCCTCACATCTGAAATGGTTAAAATCTCAGTACCTACCTCACAATACTGTTGTGAGAAATGATTTAGATAGTCAGATAGCACTCAGAACAGGGCCTGGCACATAATAAGCTCGTAGTAAATGCTAGCTGTTTTCACTGTTGTTGTTATTCTATGAAAGGAGCACCCTCACAATAGATTTTTGGTCTGTGTCTTAAAATACATGATAAATTCATAACTTTCACTGTATGTTGTTCCTTTGTTCCTTTCAACTCACACTGATTATATCTACTGCGTTCATCACTTAGATTAAACATCATAATTTTTTTATGTTTACATATATACATAATTTATTTTTAGATCTAGATTTGGCACTTCCTGATAATAATTCAGCCAGTCTATTCTGGCACTACATCTTTAAATTGTGTGTTTTACCTCAGTGATGAACCTATGAGCAGCATTTCCATAGAAACCACAATGAGAAAGCCAGGACCTGATAAATTCACTAGGTGTCAAATAAGAACCTAACATATGGTGTGTATACATATAACAGGAATATGTCTTATTAAGGTTAAAGATAGTGAGAGGCAGATTTATGGCTTTGCCTATTCTAGATAGTAATAATCACATCAGGTCTTTCTTCAATATCAGTTTTAAAATTACATTTGTGTTCTTTAACTTTGAAATATTTTAAGTTGTCAATGTAATATATTGAAAATTAATGAGAACAAAATACTTAATGATAATTATATAGTGATACTTTTTAATTAAACTGCGAAGGATCTAACAGACATATACAGAACATTCTACCCCAAAGCAGCAGTGCACACATTCTGCTCAAGTGTCTACAGAACATTCTCCATGATAAATCATGTGTTAATTCACAAAAAATGACAACACATTTAGAAAGAATGAAATCATAGTAACTTTTTCAACCACAATGGAATAAAACTGGAAATCAATAAAAGAAGAAAAAGTAGAAAATTCAGAAATATGTGTAAATTAGACAACACTCTCTTGAACAACCAATGGGTTAAAGAAAAAAGAGAAAATGTAAAAAATGCCTTTAATGTGCACATATACCCTAGAGCTTAAATTATAATAAGAAAAAAAGAAAAAAAATGCCTTTAGATGAAGGAAAATTAAAATACAACATACCAAAATGTATGGAATGCTTTGTATGGAATGCAATGTATGGAATGCAAGAGAGAAGTCTGTTGTAATTACACCTTCATTTAAAATGTAAGGTCTCAAAAACCTAACTTTAAACCTCAAAGAACGAGCAAAACAAAGGCAAACAACTAAGCCCCAAAGTTAGTAGAAGAAGATAAATAATAAAAATCGGAGCAGGAATAAATGAAACAATAGAAAAGCAATAGGAAAACATAAATGAAACTAAGAGTTAGCTTTCTGAAAAGATTAACCATATTAACAAGCCTTTAACTAAAATAACTAAGAAAACGTAAATAGAATAACTAAAATAAAATCAGAAATAAAAGACATTACAACTGATGCCACAGACTATAAAAAGTGATTGTAACATACTATAATGAACAACATGCCAACAAATTGAGTAACCCAGAAGAAATTCTACCACATATTTAAAGAATAATTAATGCCAACAACCAATCCTAATCTATATTTTTTAAACAACTGAAGATGATGAAAGACATGCAAATTTATTTTATGAGTTGAATGTTACCCTGATACCAAAGCTAGACGAAAACACTACAGGAAAAGAACAACCTAAATGTATTACAGATGAATGGATTAAAAAAAAAAAAAAATGTGATACACACTCTCACACACAATGAAATATTATTCAGTCCTAAACAAGAAGAAAATTCTACCATTTTTGACAACATACATGAATGTGAAGGAGATAATGCTCAGTGAAATAAGCCAATCATGAAAGAACAAACACTGCTTGATAATGCTTGCATGAGGTATATAAACTGGCCAAACACAGAAACAGAGAGTAGAATGGTGATTGCCAGTAACTGGTAGGATTCGAAAATGGGAAGCTGCTATTTGTCTTAATTTTTTTGGGCTGTTATAATATCATAAACTGGGTGAATTAGAAATAACAGAAATGCATCTCAGAGTTCTGAGGGCTGGAACTTATAAGTTCAAGGCAGCAGATCCAGTGTCTGTTAAGGGCCTGCTTTTTGGGTCATAAATGGTGCCTTCTTGCTGTGTCCTCATATGGTGGAAAAGATGAGGGGTCTCTCTCAGGCTAAACTGATGGGCCACTAATCCCATTTATGAAGGCTCTGCCTTAATTACCTAATCACCTCCTCGAGACTCTACTTCTTAACATTATTATCTTGGAGTTAGGATTTCAACATATGAATGTGAGGAGAAAACAAGCATGATATAGTTTGACTCTGTGTCCCCAACCAAATCTCATGTTGAACTGTAATCCTCACATGACGGGGAGGGACCTTATAGGAGGTGATTGGATCATGGGGGTGGATTTCCTCCATGCTGTTTTAATGAAAGTGAGTTCTTACCAGATCTGATGGTTTAAAAATGTGATGCTTCCACCTTTTTTCCTCTTCTGCCATCATGTAAGATGTGCCTCACATCCCCTTCACCTTCTGCCATGATCATAAGTTTTCTGAGGCTTCCTCAGCCATATGAAACTGTGAGTCAATTAAACCTCTTTTCTTTATAAATTACCCAATCTCAGGTAGTTCTTTATAGTAGTGTGAAAATGAACTAATAAAAAGCATTTAGTCCATCGTATTGTTCAATGGGTGAAATGTTTCAGTTATGCAAAATGGATAAGTTCTAGAGCTCTACTGTACGTTTTCTGTAGTTAATTATTGTATTACTGTATTGTACACTTAAAATTTAACATAAATTTTAAGTGATTTAACTGTGTTCATACAACAGTCATAATTTCTAAAAAATGCATACATTCTCCAAATATACATGTTTAGTACTGATGTAATTTGGTTCTGTGTCCTCACCCAAATCTCATGTTGAATTGTAATCTCCATGTATTGAAAGAGGGGCCCGGTGAGAGGTGACTGAATAATGGGGGGTGGACTTCCCCCTTGCTGTTCTAGTGATAAAATTCTCAGGAGATCAGCTTGTTTGAAAGTGTGTAGTACTTCCCTTCACTTCTCTTTCTCCTGCTCTACCATGGTAAGACATGCTTGCTTCCCCCTTGCCTTCTCCCATGATTTTATGTTTCCTGAGCCCACCCAACCATGGTTCCTGCAGAACTGTGAGTCAATTAAACCTCACTTCTTCATCAATTACCCAGTCCTGGTCATTCTTTATAGTAGTATGAGAATGGACTAATATAGAAAATTGGTGCTCGGAGTAGGACACCGCTATGAAGATACCAGAAAATGTGGAAGCAACTTTGGAACTGGGTAACAGGCAAAGGTTGGAACAGTTTGGAGGGCTCAGAAAAAGATAGGAAGATGATGGAAAGTTTGGAATTTCCTACAGATTCATTAAATTGTTGTGACCAAAATGCTGATAGTAATATAGACAATGAAGTCCAGGATGAGGTGGTCCTGGATGGAGATGAGAAACTTAATGGGAACTGGAGTAAAGGTCACTTTTACTATACTTTAGCAAAGAGAATAGAAGTATTTTGTCCCTTCTCTAGAGATCTGTAGAACTTTCAACTTGAGAAAGATGATTTAGGGTACCTTGCAGAAGATATTTTTGAGAAGCAAAGCATTCTTGAGGTGGCCTGGGTGCTTCTTAGAGCCTATGCTCATTTGCATAAACTTAGAGATTATCTGAAACTAGAAGTTATATTTAAAGGAAAGCAGTGTGTAAAAGTTTGGAAAATTTACAGCTTGACCACATGGTAGAAAAGAAAAACTCCTTTTCTAGGGAGAAATTCAAGCAGGCTGCAGAAATTTGCATAAGTAATGAGGAGCTGAATGTTAATAGCCAAGACAATAGGGAAAATGCCTCCAGGGCATTTCAGAGACCTTCACAGCAGCTTCGCCCATCAAAGGCCTGGAGGCCTAGGAGGAAAAAATGGTTTTGTGGGCCAGGCCTAGGGTCTCACCTCTCTGTGCAGTCACAGGACATGGAGCCCTGCATCCCAGCCACTCCAGTTCCAGTTCTGGCTAAAAGGGGTCAAGGTACAGCTTGAGAGGTCAAGGTACAACTTGGGTCATTGCTTCAGAGGGTTCAAGCCCCAAGCCTTGGTGGTTTTCATGTGGTGCTGGGCCTGTGGGTGCACAGCAGGCAAGAGTTGAGGTTTGGGAACCTTCACCTAGATTTCAGAGGACGTATAGAAATGCCTGAAGGTCCAGGGAGATGTCTGCTGCAGGGGCAGAGTACTTATGGAGAACCTCTACTAGGGCATTGTGGAGGGCAAATGTGGGGTCGCAGTGCCCGCACAGAGCCCCCCCTGGAGCACTACTTAGTGGAGCTGTGAGAAGAAGGCCACCTTCCTCCAGACCCCAGAATGGTAGATCCACTGACAGCTTGCACCACGCACCTGGAAAAGCTGTAGACACTCAACACCAGCCTAAGAAAGTAGCCACATGGCCTGTACTCTGTAAATCCAGAGTGGAAGAGCTGCCCAAGGCCTTGGGAGCCCACCCCTTCTATTATCGTGCCCTGGATGTAAGACATGGAGTCAAAGGAGATTATTTTGGTGCTTCAAGATTTAATGAATGCACTGCTGAGTTTCAGACTTGCATGGGGCCTGTAGCCTCTTTGTTTTGGCTAATTTCTCCCTTTTGGAATGGGAGTATTTACCCAATGCCTTTACCCCTATTATATCTTGGAAGTAACTAACTTGTTTTTGTATTAGAGGCTAATAGGTAAAATGGATTTGCCTTACCTCAGATGAGCCTTTGGACTTAGACATCTGAAATGAGTTAAGACTTTGTGGGACTTTTGGTAAGATATGATTGTTTTTTTGAAATGTGAGAATGACATGAAATTTGAGAGGAGCTAGGTACAAAATAATATGATGTGGCTCTGTGCTCCCATCAAAATCTCATCTCGAATTGCAAGCCCCTTGTGTTGAATTGCGCAAGCCTGGTGGGATGTAATTTAATAATGAGGGTGAACATCTCCCTTGCTGTTCTTGTGATAGAGTTCTCAGGAGATGTTGTTTGAAAGTGTGTATCACTCCCCGCTTCTTTCTTTCATTCTTTCTTTCTCTCTCTCTCTCTGTCTCTCCTGCACCGACATTTGAAGATGTGCTTGCTTCCCCTTCACCTTCTGCCATGATTGTAAGTTTCCTGAGGCCTTCCAGCCATACTTTTCTGTACAGCCTGTGGAACTATGAGTCAGTGAAACCTCTTTTCTCCATAAATTATTCAGTCTCAGCTATGTCTTTAGAGCAGTGTGAGAATAGGCTAATACAAGTACTGATCTCATCTTAAATCAGCTTCATTATTAAATAATTTGTGAAACCTTTAACAAACCACATGAAGAGGAAATTCTGCTGTCATTTGATTCTTCTTTTAATTAGAGCAATTTCTAGTTTGTAACCTGCATTTGTCTTATCCTGTGTTAGCATCACTAGAAAGGCAATTTATTTGCTGCAGGGTCCTTATTATTGAGGTCTTATTCTTTGTCAAGTCACCAAGTACTTTTTTTTAATCATCTTCAGGGAGGTTTTCATTTCTCCCGAAATGCTTAATATGGGCATGATGTGTCTAGACTGTGTCTCTATGCAGCCTGTGACTTTCATCCTGGCAGCTGTGTTGTCTCTGCTGCAAACAGCATTTTGAAGTCTGCTTCTGATGCAATAGGCAGGATATTTTAAAAAATTGTTGGAGACTATGATGAAAATGAATTGTCCCATAGCACTATGAAACTTCGTGTGTATATCATTAAATATTCTTATGACAAGAAAACCTTACATCATTACTGTTTTATTACTTTATAGTCAATATCATATATTGTGGATACTCTTGGTCTTCATAAATTTAAATCAATAAAGAATTAAGGAAAATTTGAGGGTCCATGTCTATAATCAGATTACACTAGACTTTTCTGCAGTCAAAACAATTCCAAAATATCAGTGGCTTAATAAATAACAGAGGTCTAGTTTTTATTTCATGCAACCATCTCTGAACTAGGACTCAGACTTCTCCATGTGTAACAGCCTTAATACCCATTATAGCTACAAGTGACACGTGTTATACAGCTTACATAGTATAAGCACATATTATACTGCTGCTTATATTTTATTGGCTGAAGCATGTCACATGGTTATACTTAACTTTAAAGAAATGCTGAAGTGCAATCCTTTCTTGTGTCTCCCAAAAAATGAATGGGAAATACTGAGGAGCATCACTATGTCTAACAGAACATTCAATTGTTCATGTAAGAGAGAAATAAAAATCACATCATAATTTTAAAACACCGTGTCAGTCTGCTTAAGCAGTGTGTAATAGAGAGAACAACAACATTGCAAGTTTATGTTCAACCTCTGGAAAATTAGACCTTTAAAAATGTTTTATGAAGCTAAAAAGAAAGGCTAATTTTCAAAGAACCCTAAGGACACTAAAAGCTTAAGAAACATGCGACCAAAATTTTAATTAAAGAGAGTTTAGACATAGAAGGACAGCCTCCTGATACCACAGACACTAACAGCCGTGATTGAGGGCATTCAGAGCATAGTTTAACTGTCAGAGACATAAGTGGAGTTGTACGTAGTTAATGACATTGGAGCCATAAAAACTCTTGCTATGTCCTAGATTTCTTCGAATACAGGAGGAGAGCAGTAATCTGGTTCTTTATAAACACTTAACTCTCTGACCAGAGTTTAGGCATTTGATTCTTCCCATAACTAATGTAGCCTTGAAAAAAAAAAAAAAAAAAAAAAAAAAAAAAAAACAACTAAAACATAATCCTTCTTCCCATATTAGCAGGCATACTAATAAGCACCTTCACCATATATTCTTTTCACTAAAAGTATTGTGCTCACATCCACAACAGATCTATCTACAGTAAATTCAGTGAATCTAATTATTCTTAATCAACTTGCCTAATAATAACTATTCTTATGTAGCTTTTAACCAACCTGAGAACCTTAAACTCTGACCAAGGATTTTTCTGGGAAAACATTTCCAAATCATCCTATATGTGTCTGCATTGTTTTTGTGTTGATAAATTTATGTGAACATCATTCTGTTAACATTTAAGATAAATGGTATAAACTTCTGTCTTTCTGAAATTTAAAACATTCTTGGTATTAAATTTTACTTGTATAAAATATTAGCCCAGTAGCAATATTACATTTTACAACATGGTCACACTAATCATATTTATCATAACAATCCATGTCCAAATAATAATTGTATCTCATTCATTTTGCCATTCTACCAGTCATGCACAAAATAATGTTACAGAAAAATACTAGGAAATTGTGTAAGTAAATGAATCAAGGAATCTTAATAAACACTGAATGAATTTGCGTTAAAAATAAGGGATTAAGTATTGATACTTGAAAATTCCAGAAATAATCATTTTATGTTTTAAATTTCACACTCTTTTGAGTAGAATGATGATATCTCATCTCTAGCCATTCTGCTTCATCCTGCCCAGGACATAAATCTTCCTTTTGTCCAGCATATCCATGCTGTATACACTATCCACCCTTTAGTCACTTAGCAACTGTTTTCATTATCAGATAAATGATGTCATGGTATCAACAGTTGCTTGTGTTCAGGTAACCCTTATTCTACTTAATAATGGCTCCAAAGGTAGTGCTTCTGGCATATTATAATTGTTCTATTTTATAATTAGTTATTGCAGCCTCAATGCTTTCTGGTACAAGGTGTTGCCATTAATCAAAACACATTTCTCTTTAGGTCTTTCACTCACAAATTTATTGGCTTTTCCACCTTAACTAAGCACTATGTGCTGTGACTGTAATTTTTGCTGTTTGAAATGTAATAGTAAAACTAGCTCAAATAACTTTTTCTTTTTCACACCTGAAGACTTCACAGTTTTAGCTATGAATAGAAGATTGTTTTTACCATTGGTCTTAGCAACCCCAGCAAATAATTGTTTTCATTTCCTTGATAATATGAGAACCTTCAACTTTTCAGTTAAAGAAAGCACATTATAGCTTATCTTTGGTGTATTCAAATTGCCAGTATCACCACTCTTATGCTTTGATATTATTATTAGGTAAACTAAATGTCACTTGAACACAAGCACTGTAAAAACCAGCACTTGATCTGATAACCAAGATGGCTACTAAGTGATTAATGAGAAGGTAGCTTATAAAGTGTGAATATTCTGGACAAAGGGATGATTCATTTCCAGGGTAGGAAGAAGTGTGACACCAGGCAATTTTATCATGCTACACAGAACAGCATGTAATTAAAAACATGCAAACTGCTTATTTCTGAAATTTTTGATTTAATATTTTTGAACCGCAGTTGACCACAGGTAACTTAAACCATGGAAAGTGAAACTGTGAATAAGGAGAAAATATCATATAAAAGAATTCTATGAACAATGATATGTCAACAAATTAAATAACTTAGATGAGATAAATAAATTTCTAGAAAGACAAAACTACTGAAAGTAACTCAAGAAGAAATAGCAAATCACTTAAGAATAGAAAAACACCTAAGGAAAAATCAACTGTAATTATTCACCGACTCTTCCAAGAAACAAAAGAGAAGAGAATATTTCCCAAGGCATCATATGAGAGTCACATAAAGCAGTATCACTGATATAAAAACCAGGCACATCACGCCAAAAAAAAAAGCTAAAAACTAATATTCAGTATGAGTATAGAGGCAAAAATCCTCGAGACAAAGCTAACAAATCAAATTGAGCAACAGGTAATAAGAATTGTACACAATAACCAAGTGAAACTTATCCCAGGAATTCAAGTTGTAGTTAGCATTTGAACATAAATAAATGTAATGTACAATATTTATAAAATAAAAGGTAAAAGCTACATAATCATTTTAATTCCTGCAGACAAAGCACTTAACATACTCCAACACTCTCAAATCTGTTGAGAAATAACTTAACGTTTAAAAATAGGGGTTACGCCCTGAAAGTTTAGGTAGTTCAGAAAAATGTTCTCCAAGTTTTGATACCTGTGGGTCACATAATAATTTGTGCACACAAGAATCACCAATTTAGTGATTCCAGGAGGTAGACAAGATGGCCGACTAAACGCAGCCAGGAAGAAGTTTTCCCACTGAGACAGATCAGACTGTTGAGTAGACTGGCATAATCGAAACAGATCATCTGAGAGAATTCACTGAGAGTGGATAGAGAGATGTCCCAGATGCCAGGGCTGAAGGGGTAGGAAGCTGGAAACTTTGCAATCTCCAATCAGGAACAAGATCAGAGGTGAATACTTGAAAAACACATGGTGGCTTTTCCTTTGTTTGTAATTTGTCCACAATGTCTGGGTTCTATAACTAGCATATATTATTCAGAAAATATAAAGTTAATTTTTAAAGTGAGACCTCCCTGTTGAACAAGCAATTCCAAACATGAAAGGTTATACACAAATTACAATAGGTTAGTGCTTGTTTTCCAGAGGTATTCAGGCAATGATAGTGTAACATAATTAAATAATGTCAGGCCCCTTTATGAATTATTCCTATTTTCTAATTTATATATGAAAATTTTTATTTCTAAAATAATTTTTAAGTATTTTATTGATAAAAATTAAAAACAAGAAAGTTTTCTAATAAATATAATATTTACGATATTCACAAATTTAGAATTGTTCTGTTTTCTGAGAAAATTGTGTTTGCTTTTTATGAATAATGATCAATATTTCAAATCGGAAATTCAATATATAAGACAACCTAAATTGTCACAATATGGATCTAATTACATATTCATATATTCATTTATTAGTTAAATACTTGTATATGTTCAAAAATACTCTTTTCCACTATCTTGAATTCAATAATATTGATTGGACTTTTAAATTCGAGTAAAATATAATGTAGGGAAGAGATACATATATATATATTTTATATATTATATATATAAAAAACTAAATACCCCTATAGAAACTGAATAAATTAAATTGGAAATACCGAAGGAATACTCTGCCGGCAGATATTCGAAAGTAGTGGTTTGAGAGATGGGAAATGGGATATTTATTAAAGGTTGCCTGACTATAACTGTTTGATTTATATTACTCTCTTATCACGATTTATATTATATTTAAGGCTTGCTATACACACAAGATGCTTATGCATTTTGAGGCTACTTTATTTTATATTTTAATTTTTATTTTTTTAGACAGAGTCTCGCTCTGTCGCCCAGGCTAGAGTGCAGTGGCGTGATCTCGGCTCATTGCAAGCTCCGCCTCCCAGGTTCACACCATTATTCTGCCGAGGCTGACTACATTTTATTTTGAAGCATTTACTGATAAGCTGCTGTTGCCTGAATTTAATAGGTTCTTGAGAAAATGTAGTTGTATCTCCAGATTCATAATATTACACTAAACTAGATTTAGCATTTTATTATAGAAAAAATGGAGTCAGGAGTCACCTATCTAAGACCCTTTTGAAACAGGACAGAAAAGCCCAGAAGTAAAATGCTGCTAGGAAGATACAATTTATTTTCTTCTGCCTGCCTGCATTTAAAGTCAGGGTATATTTAACCCCCAAAAAGCACAGATGGATTGTATTTAGAATGGTCATAGATGAAATGTTGCATTATTCAATTCTTCTATTAATTTCTTTCTATTGCTCCCACTGCCACAAAGTGCACTGTTACACATAGGTGAATTAAATGAAAAGAAAATGGTAGACTATGTATATAGTATGCGATTTGTGGAAAGCTGTTTAGTTCAAGTTAATTTTGAAGTATTATCTAGTTTGAGCTTTTCCTACTGAACCTTTAGCCTTGGGGTAAAACGTAGCATTCTATTTTAATACTATATTTATAATTTTTGCTACAGTATGTTGTTGAAAAGAAGAGTCATTAAATGTCACCTCGATAGTGACTTTGGAATAGAAATGCAGTGTATATCCATGCAATAAACATGAGATAAGTGGCCAAGATATATGAAGCATAAGTCATTCTATTCTTAAAATTTGACTCTGAATGAATGAGAATGAGTAAACTAAATATTTTTCTTTGAAATATATCAGATGTCTTCTTTTCAAAAAGTTAGGTTTGGTATATTTCAAATAAACAATGAGTAAAACTGAAATGATCTGTAGTTTTGAAAAGCTCTCCTTTGTCTTTCACACTGGACTGCAAAATTTAATTTGTTTTTGTTTTGATCATTTCCATGTTTCCATCAGAGTGCCAGGGCATTGATGAAAGTGTCCTTCATATTGCATTAATAAACACAGGTATGGAAGAAATAATTCATTGTATATTTAGAACTTTACTACAACAAGGTTAACAAGGGACAATAGGGACGTGTTGATTGTTTAGTAGTTTTTCTGCTTTTTGTTTTGTTTTTCTTTATGGACAGAAATATAGTGAGTGAGGCTATGGGAACTCACAAGATCACTAGTGTAGGGTTAGGAGTTTCGAATGAAATGGAGAGGACTTTGAAGCCTAGGAGCTCATGCTGGGTAAGTTGACCAAAGATGATCATAGAATGGTCATGTATCTGAACCTAGCGAAGAAATAAGGCAAGGGAAATTATGAATTTCAAAAAAAATTGTAGAAACTAGATCTTCATGAGCCTATACCTGGCCTCCAGCAGAAAAGGAGAACATTTCTATTGCCTGCACTCAATTGACCTTCTCTTCTCTGACCACCCAAACATGGCTTCATCAATAATAGTACTTCACTTGCAAATAGTTTACATACTCAAGTGCACCACAATGTCTCTGAAAATGTATAAACCCAAAAGGGGAGCCTGGAGACTTTGGAAGGTGATGATGAACCATCCAAACACCTCTTCTTGGAAAGCTGAACTTAAAAAACTGGAGACTGCTGATATGAAACAATGATTAGTGACACCTATGTTATACACATATCAAAGTTATACAATTAGAAACACAAACAGTAGAAAATATCTTCTAAATCTTTTGTAATCTCTGAAGAATATGAGGATCCAGGACAACAGCACTTAAAAGCATACATTTTAATTAGTTTACTGAAAACTAAGCATTGATTACCTATCTACTTGATGTCAGGTATTGTTGTATGTTCTGTGGATAAATAAATGAACAAGACAAACAAGGCACGTAAACTGATATTATTAACTTCCTAGGATATGTTGACAGAAAATAAATGAGGTAATTCAGAGACTACAGTAAGAAAAATAAAACAGGATGATGCACTCTACAGTGAATGGGAGTAAAGGTCAGTGAGTTACTTTATATTAATTGTCTCATTCAAAAAGAATCATTTCATTCGTGACCTAAAGGCCAGAAAAAGAAGAGTCTTTTGTGTCTAGAATCAAAGCATTTGTGGTATAGAAACCCATGAATGCAGACCAGGAATAGGTTGGGCATATTTAAGGAAAAGAAAGAGGATCACTATAACTGAATTTAGAGGGCAAAGAGGAAAGGGATAAGAAATAACAGTAAAATAGGGAGAGGCCAGATCATATAGGACATTTTAGGTCAGTATAAAGAATTTGGATTTTATTATAAATGTAATGAGAAGCCATTGGTGACTTTTAAGCAAAGAGATAATATAACCTAGCTTATGATTTTCTGGGTTTTTTTTTTTAATGTATTTCTTGCAATAAGTTGAATAAACTTTATTAGAGATGAAGTAGAAGCAGGGAAACCAGTTGGGAGGCCATGGCAGTATTTCCCAAAAGAGATACTAGTGGCCTGCAGTAGGTTGGCCTCAGAGGAAATAAAATGAAGAGAGAATTTGAAATACTTTTTCAAAGTAGAGGAATTTGTTTGTGCTTTGGACATCAGTTATAAAGGAAACAAAAAATAGGTGATATATAGTTTGTATTTAAAGCTATGAAAGTAGATGAGTTCCTTAGTGAAATAATTTAGGCCAAGAATAATGGAACATCTAAGATTCAGCCTTTTAACTTTCTAACATTATACATTTAAGTGGGGCAGAAGTAAGCAAAGACATTAAAAATTACCTAAGAGTGGTCATGTTAACTTTGAAATTTCTATCTGATCTCAAAATGAAGATGTCAAGTATGTAATTGCATGTCAACTTGGAATGTGGTTCCCTCAGCCAATCACTGCAAATCTAGAATGGACAGAGAGACAACACAGTACATTGATTAGAGCACTGGGCAGAGAGGAAGGAAAACAAAGCATCCAAGCTGTAAGGATAATGAGAATCTACCCATGAATCTCCAGAGTTCTGTTAGAGGCTTATTGTCCAAAATAATCACCTAGCAATGAGATATTGCATTGATATCTTGTTATCACAATATTCCTTAAACATGTGTGAAATCAGATATTCTATAATACATAAGGAACCAATTACAAAGAATAAATACAGGGGTCCTCTTTAACACTTTTATTCAACATAGTACTGGAAGTCCTAGCCAGCGAAAGTAAGTAGCAGAAATAAATAAAAGGCATCAATTTGAAAATGAAGAAGTTAAATATTGCCTGTTTGCAGACTATATGATCTTATATTGAGAAAATCCTAAAGACTGCAAAAAATAATCTGTCAGAACGGATAAACAAATTCAGTAACGATGACAGATACAAAGCAAATGGATTTGCTTTGGATGGTTATGCAATTGGATGTCAATTTGGAATGTGGTTTCCTCAGCCAATGACTGCAAACCCAGAATAGGCAAACCCAAAATCAACATACAAAGGTTGGTAACATTTCTGTGTACTAATAATGAGCTATCTGAAAAGCATTTTTTTCATTTAAAATAGCTACACAATAATAAAATGTTCATGGATTAAAATAGTAAATATTGTTAAAACATCCATACTACCCAAAGTGATCTACAGATTCAGGGCAATTCTTATCTAAGTACCAATGACATTTTTTACAAAAACAGAAAAAAATGTGTATGTTACCACAAAAGACTACAAATTGTCAAAACAATTCTGAGGAAAGAGAACAAAGTTTGAGGCATAATACTACTTGACTTGAAAATATACTACAAAGCTGTAGTAACCAAACCAGCATGGTACTGGCATAGAAACAAACATACAAACCAATAGAAAAGATAGAGAGCCCCAAAATAAATGCACACATCTACAAGCAACCAATGTTCAACAAAGGTGCCAAGAATACACATTGGAGAAAGAACAGCTTCTGCATCAAATGGTTTTGAGAAGGTTGGATAGTCACATGTAGGAAAATGAAATTAGATCCTTATTTCTCACCATATAAAAAAATCACCTGAAAATGGATTAAAGACTTAGATGTCAGACCCAAAACTATGAAACTACTAGACAAAAACGAAGGGGAAAAGCTCCCAGACATGGATCTGGGCAAAGCTAATTTAGATACAAATTAAAAAGCACAGGCAGAAATAAAAAATTAGACAAATGAGATTACATCAAACAAATTAGACAAATGAGATTACATCAAACAAATTAGACAAATTAGATTACATTAAAAGCTTCTGTATAGCAAAAGAAATAATCAACAGAGTGAAGAGACAGCCTACAAAATGGGAAAACATATTCACATACATACCTCTTAAGGGGTTAATATCCAAAATATGTGGAGAACTCAAACAACTCAGTAACACCACCAACAACAATCTGATTTAAAAAATGAGGAAAAGACCTGAATAAACCTTTCTTGGAAGAAGACATATAAATACCAACAGGTATATGAAAAAATGTTCAATATCACTAATCATCAGGAAAATGCAAATCAAAACCATAGCGACATATCACCTCACTCCTGTTAGAATTGCTATTATACTAAAGGCAAAACATAAGTGCTGTGAGTATAAGGAGAAGAAGGAATTCTTACACACTGTCAATGGGAATATAAATTAGTACAGTCATGGAAAACAGTATGGCGGTTCCTCAAAAAATTAAAAATAGACCTAGCATATGATTCCACAATCCCACTACTGTTTATATATTCAAAGGACATGAAATCAGTATGTTAAAGAGATGTTTGTACTTCCATGTTCATTGCAGCACTATTCACAATAGCTAAGATATGGAATCAATCTAAGTGCCAATAAATGGATGAATAGATAAAGAAAATGTTGTGTATCTATACACAATAGAATACTATACAGCCATAAAAAAGAATGAAATACTGTCATTGGGACAACATGAATGAATCTGGAGGAAATTAAATTAAGTGAAATAAGCCAGGCACAGAAGAGTAAATAACCTCATGATCTCACTTATATGTGAAATCTAAAAAATTGATCTTATAGGCATAGAGAGTACAATAGTGATTACCAGAGGCTGGGGAGGTTAGTGGGGATGGAGGGGATGAAGAGACACTGGTCAAGGTATACATAAATACAGTTATATAGGAGTAATAAATTCAAGACATCTATTATATGGCATGGTGACTATAATGACAATGTAAATTATATTCTTGAAAAATGTAAAGACAGTGGAAGTTAGACACTCTCACTGCAAAAGTGATAACTATATAAGGTAACACCATTTAGCTAGTCCATATGTATATATACTTGAAAGCATCGTGTTGTACAAGATAAGCACATACAATGTTATCGATCAAATTTACTTTAAAAATAATCTTTAAAAAGTGGGGGAACAGAAGGATTGAAACTCCTGTGATATGAAAATGCCTGGTATATTTGAGGAACTGCACAAAACCCCGTGAGATTTAAACAGAACCATCAAAATAGAAAGGGGATGACAGAAAGAGAGAAGTTGCAGAAGTCTAATTATTTAGGGCTTTATAAGCCTTTACTCCTAGCAGCATGGAAGGGTTGCAAGAAAAAGAGTGCGATGATCTGTTCTATGCTTAATCAGATCGCTCTAGTAGTTGTGATGAAAATAAACTACAGGGGAGTGAGGGCAAAAGCAGAGAGCCCCGTTAAAAGGTTATGGAAATGATCCAGTAACATAATGGTGTGTTGGACCAGGGGGTTAACTGTGTGTACATAGTTAGAGTAGTCAGATTGTAGATATATTTTGAAAGTAAACCCTAGGATTTGCTGATTTAATTTGGAGAGAGAGAGAGAGAGAGAGAGAGATCCAGTGTGACATCACGTTTTCATCCTGAGTAAGTTACTGTTTACTAAGACAAGCAAGGATCAGATGACATAAAAGTTGAAATAAATTTTTCCATAAGATTAGGGCTGGTAAAATGTTTGCTCACATGAATTTGTTTCAAAAATTAGAGATCTACAATCTATCCTGTTTCCTTCTATGCCTGGTCACTGAAAATAGAATTAAGTTTAACAATTACTCAGCCTAACATTGTTTAGCAAAAAAATTTTTGATAACTTTTTTCATTCTTCTCATTTAATTCTTCATTAAGATATCTGAAATACATGTGAAATTAATTAGGACAATAAAAAAAAGTCAAACAGTAACAAAGTTTACTACAATTGTGCTCTTCTAGGAATATCAAGGGTCCATATCCTCTTGAGATTCAACACATTTTATGCAATATATTTGAATATAACAGATGGAAGAGAGGATTGAGATATCATACGTTGTCCTAAAATATTATAAACCTATGAAGAATAGTTTTCACATTTCTAGTGTAAAGGAATATTTTCTCATATTAACATATTTTTATAAGTGAATTTATTTCATTCAAGCATTTTTGGTTTCAGACTTAATTCACTCTGATGTTTATATCTAATAATATCTGAAAACAGTCCAAGGAAAATATATCCCTTTTATATCAGATGTTACTCTGATACTTGCCCAGACTCCTGGCAGGGCACACAGTAATTGAGACTCTGGGGATGGTACAGAGAGCATCTCTTGATATAACACACACTGTAGTTAGAGCAGGAATCACAAATATGAGACTGACAATAAAGCAATATTTGAAACCCATGTAAACTAAAATGCTTCTAAACCTTATTTCCATGGAGAAATAAAAAAGAGAAATAGTAGGTAGCCTCAACTTATACTTTTGGCAAAATAATATATGCGTGTGTATAGGTATACTCACACACATGCAAACACACACACACACACACACACACATGTTAAGATAAGAGCACAAGTTAATTCTGGATTTGAGATTTAAAGGCAATTCCTCTTTGGCTTCTTGGGAAAATTTCATATGGAGACTTACTATAGTTGAGGACTGTTTGAAAATTTCATGAAAAATCTCGCAAATAGGGTACCAATCTATCTATTTATACACATAAATTTTACTATAGCAATTTTGTATTAACAATATTATAGGGCCGGGCGCGGTGGCTCAAGCCTGTAATCCCAGCACTTTGGGAGGCCGAGACAGGCGGATCACGAGGTCAGGAGATCGAGACCATCCTGGCTAACACGGTGAAACCTCGTCTCTACTAAAAAATACAAAAAAAACTAGCCGGGCGAGGTGGCGGCGCCTGTAGTCCCAGCTACTCCGGAGGCTGATGCAGGAGAATGGCGGGAACCCGGGAGGCGGAGCTTGCAGTGAGCTGAGATCCAGCCACTGCACTCCAGCCTGGGCAACAGAGCGAGACTCCGTCTCAAAAAAAAAAAAAAAAAAAAAAAACAATATTATAAAAGATACCTAAGAGAAAAGGACATCATTTTCTATTCATGCACCAAAAGTAACTAACTTAATTTTTTGCATAATCTCCTTCGGGCTTTGTCTATACCCATATATAATTTGTATTCTTATGATTATAGTAGATGTATTTTATATTATATTTTTTAAACTTAACATTATAAGCATATTTACATGTTCTTAGATAGCTTAATCAATTATAATATAAACATTACATATTTGAATACTTCTACAATGCCTTCATTATGTCATTTTCTAATATTAATCATTAATATTGGCTCTATGTTTTACAAAAATGAAAAATGCTAAAAATACTATAACTGGGTGTGTATGTTTTTCTTCTTTGAATTAAGAGAATGGCTAAAAGAAACATTTATGTTATGGTTCATCGTGCTATAATTATTTTCAAAACTAATACTTCTTCCTCATTCGCATATGTATATGTGTGTGGATATATTTTATATTTTATATAGATAGATAGATAGAGAGATAGATAGATAGATAGATAGATAGATAGATAGATAGATAGATATAGATATAGATATATAATTCTTTGCTTTTAGTCATGCCCATGCCAGATTGGACCAGAGGCTTTTTGAGTTTACTAATTTAATAATTATAAAATAATTCATTTGATTATGTAAGTATTTTTCACATAGTAATTTACTATTAATGGCAGTCTAATAATAGAAGTTATTCTATTCCAGTATTTTATATGCATTCAACTCTAATAATTTTGACTTCCTAAATAGGCACATATTTACCCATTTCCCAAATGGCTAAGAATATATATGAACCTTGGTTTGATCTGTGTATACTTTTATCTGACCTTTGCCAATACATTTTCCTAATGCAGTTACCAGTTCTCTCTTTGGGATTTTAGTTGGTCCTCTAAATTAAAATAAGCAATGATTTAAATTCCTGAGAGTGAGTGACAGATATCCTGCTGATGCTTAACAGGGACTCACGCTCTTAAATTAAAAGTGAAAATTTTTCTTCCCCGCATCCTTTGAACTATAATTACATGTAGGGATTGCTACTGTGTTTGCTAAGAACATGCCCAGAAGACACAATGGGTAATGTTCTGCATAGAGAACCAGATCTTAAACTGAGACTAATGTTCGTTCTGTCATTGAGCAAGCCTTTGTTGAGTCCCTGCTGGGTATAAGCTCAGCTTGTTGCTGCTGAATCTCTAGTAACCAGAGGCAGTTTTCTTAATATCATTATATTTCAGGTTTTCCATCAGCAAGTGAGGATTTTTACAATCATAGTATTCTCTTACATTGTTTCGAAATATCTGCATTTAAATGATTTTATAAAAGTTAGGATAGCCTGGTTTGTGCAATAAGAATATTATCACTTATCTTCTTGTTGTCCAAGAGAATATTTTGTGTCACTATGTTTTTGTATAACATCATAGAAGGAGATATTTAGATTAAACCTTCAATTTTTCAATGTTTTTGTGTTAGAAGAGTAACTGGACCAGTACTAAGGACAAAACATATTGGGAGAAACACATTTTTGGGGATTATCGAAAGTAAGAGTTCCCGGTTATTCATGTTTCAATATGAGTTGCAGTTTGGTTGGTATGAAGCTCTGGGTTTGGTTGGCATAAAGCAGATTTTGTAGTATGGAGAAGGCAACACAGAAAGCTTGCAGAAGCTGGTCCAACCCATCCTTCAGATCAGAGGAAATAACTTCAAGTCTCAGCTGGCTAGCATTAGGATCAATGGCCTTCATTACTGGCTGGCACAGTAGTCTATGTGTGGAATGTGAATCAATCCTAGTTACAAAGTGCTGGGGAACCAGGGCCAGGGTCAAAGCAGTGAGGTTTGGCTGTTTAGTATTAACTTATTTAGCTGCTTCTAAAGTAAATTATAAATTAATAAATTTTTAACTCTACACATCACCAAGATGTGGCATTATCTCTCTCTCTGTCTCACACACACACACACACACACACACACACACACACTATGCATATATACATGACATGCATATATATACACATACATAAACATGTATATGGCATTCTCTAAATACATATAAGAATGCTTTCAACTCTAATTTCAAAATTTAAAAAATCAAGTACATAAAGTTTCTTAAAATAACTACAATATAGCTTATAACTCTCCATTTTGTATAAGTGAAAGCAGTTACTATTTGAGGCTATATACTTTTTAGCCTCCCTTTCTGATAATAATCATGATCCTAATATCAAATAACACTTATCGACGACTTTCAATGCCACAGACACTTAGACATTCTAAGCATTTAACATGCATTAACTCTATTATTCTGTATAACAAAGCTACAAATTAGAAACTACAATTTTCCTCCATTTTATAGATGAAAGGTCCGATACACGAAGTGGCCAAGTAACTTAACCGAGATTACACAGCAAGTGACAGGGCCAGGATATCCAACCCCCAAATAATTCCAGAGTTTTATGGTAACAATCTGTTTTCATTAAAAAATAAATACAAAATCAAAAACAAAACAAAAAAAACTTATTTAAAATATTCACTACAGATACAGTAATTGGTTTATTTAACCTAAAACCAAGGTATGCTGTGGCCTGTAATGCTATTATGAAAAGGAAGGAGAACAAATAGGCAAATGGAATAAGATTTATATTTCTCAGTAAAGCATCCATGCAGCAAGCACATAGAGAAAAGAAAGTACAGTGTTTGGGAGCAAATTTTTTAGATGTAGACATTATTTTAAACTTGGTAAAATATTTCTAATCATTTTTCGCTTTGTGTTGTATATATTTATAATCCTTTATTGCATTGATGTATTATTATAAGATATGGAAAAAATGATTTACATGCTTTACTTTTTTTTCTACTGATAGAATTCCAAAATCTATCTTACATTTTGGTCTGTTAGTATGTCACAAGGTAAAAATATTTATAATCATGTAAGCAATTTTACTTCTCCTGATCTGGTTAATCTGTTCTGTATCTTTTTTAAAAAATAAATTTCTTATTTTTCACTTTCTGGTCTTGTTTCTTTCTTCAAGTCCTGTGCCTTGTATTTAATTTCATAATTGGAAGTCAAATTCCAAGGACATGTCCTGGCACAAAATAATCTCCTAAAGGATATTAGTTATTGTTTCATAATTGTTTTTGCCTGAAAAGGAAAACATTGGGTAACAAGGGTAACTGCCGGATCAGTTCTCTAAATTGCAACTAGAGAGCACTAAATATGTTTTGTGCATCGTGATAATTGACACATTGTAGGCAGGTGTAGCTAAGGAGTTGGTAGGGAAGAAGCAAAATGAGGAAACAGTGAGAGCACAACTGGGGTGGAGAATGACAGTGCCAGGAAGCAACAAGGAAGCATTGTTGGGGAGAATCTGTTGTACGGGCCAATTCGTCGTGTCAAAAATAGAGCCGCGTATTAGGAATAGCAGAGCATAACAAAAGGACTCTGGCTTCCTGGAATAAAGCCTGCCTCTTTTCTCTCCATTCTGAAAACAGTGATTCAGACAATGTTAATGAGATTTAGAAGACTTTTAGCCTGGGCGCATGATCTATGAGCTTTAATGTTTGCTCAGTATTAGCTGTATTGAATTATTCTTCTTGCTTCAACTTTATTCAACAAAATAATACAAATTCCTAGGAATGCTACTCTGTCCCCCGCCAAAAAGCACATTTTTCTAAGCAATAGAGACCTTTCATCAACGGGAATGTTCATAATTACCTATGAATTCCCATGTACAAAAAAATATTTTCAAGAAATGGTCACTCAGCCACTGTTATTTCCTCTATCATCCTGTAGTACAAAAGAAACAGGTTGCCTTACAGTAGTGCTTCTCAACTTATTAACGACTTATTCGTGTAGTCCCAGCACTTTGGGAGGTCGAGGCGGGTGGATTACTCGAGGTCAGGAATTCAAGACCAGCCTGGTCAACATGGTAAAACCCCGTCTCTACTAAAAATATAAAAATTAGCCAGGCATGGAAGCGTGCGCCTGTAATCCCAGTTACTAGGAAAGCTGAGGCAGGAGAACTGCTTGAACCAGGGAAGTGGAGGGTTCAGTGAGCTGAGATCGCACCACTGTGCTCCAGCCTGGGCAACAGAGCAAGACTCTGTCTCAAAAAAACAAAAAAAAAAAAAAAAAAAAAAAAAAACACAACCCCCCCCCCCCCCCCCCGCCCCACAAAAAAAAACGTATTATTACATCACGATTGCTGGGGCCACTCCTGGAGTTTCTGATTCAGGAAGTCTGGGGTAGAGCCTGAGAATTTACATATTAACAAGTTTCCAGGTAATAGCAATGATGCTGCTAGTCACTGGATCATATGTTTTGCATCACTGCCCTTCAGGCTGTTCTGTGACAAGCAGTTCAATCAATTAAAGCAGCAGTCTGATGAAGCTCAATCATAGGTTTTAAAATTTACATCAGGGGAGCAGGAATTCTAAATCTTGTTCTTTATTTAACAGATGAGGGTCATTGGTTATAAGGTTGAGCTAGAGAGTGTGGCAGGCAATTATCAGTCAATAACCATTATTTTAAAAGGACTCAGAACACATGCTCTATAATTATGAATCAATTGTAGCATCTTCACATAGAAAAGGTTGCACATTCTAGTGAATGAACCCCACGGGGCACTAATGCCCAATTATTGGCTGAACTATTAAGGTTTATTTTTCAATTATTTTTCCCTGATCTCAGAACAAGATATATTTTCTTTCTCCATGTTAAGGAAAATGTCTTTGACATTTCAGCATTTCTGTATCACTACTGCTTTCTCCACTTTAATTAAAATAATCTAAAAATATTATTCACAGTGTACCTTATAAATTTTTCACAATCATAAATCTCACTTATATTCTTAGCAAGTACTTAATAAGTTCATATAATTTTCTTGAAAACTAGATGGTTGTTTTTGTCATTATTTAATAGTAGGTTTTACCTTGTCTCTGTTTACTTGTTTCCCCTACACACAAGCCCAGAATTCAGTTTAATCTTATTTATTCTATATTCTAGACTGCTGTCAGGTCCCATTTCTCCTTTTTACAGGTTAACCTATAATATTTTATTTTTCTTATATTTTCTCCAAGTCTTGTCACTCTTACCTAACATTGTGCATATTGGAACTCTTTTACCCAATTCTTGGTAAGTTTAGCAACAAAATAAAAATAAAGATGGTACCAGTGTTTTGCATTCCCCCAAATTTCATCTTTGGTGGAGAGAAATGCCTATCACATTATTAATAGTTTCATGTAGCAAACATAATTTTTTGGCAGAGTCTATTCATTTTAACCTTTCTTTTTTTTTTTTTTTTTTTTTTTTTTGCTGATATGGAGAATACAACTGTTTCTTTAGTTGGAATGAATTGGCCAATCCATTTGCAAGTAAAATAGTGCATAAGAAGGCAAAACCTTATTCCAGTGCTAAATCATTGAAACATGTTTTCATTTCCAGTTGTCTAAGGTAAACTTCAAGCTATGACTTCTACATTTTAAATGTTAACTCTTTGATTCTAGTAGCAACTATGTCAAAATATAGTTTTTAATCACACAGTCCAGAAGCTGAAACAAGATAGTTCATACATATACACATTTATCTTTATTTTACTGCCTAGCAATCTGCTCCATGGAAAGCAATATTTGCTAATTTATTTTATCATTTGTCATAAAAAATTGCCTGGTTTATACAGTCTATCTTATGAATACTTTATCCCCCAAAATACAAAAGTAATGAAATATCATGGAAGTTATTTTTAATAAAGAAGGAGGTTATTGTATTAACTTGTTTTTACACTTTATTTTGAAATAATTTCAAAGATTCAGAATAATTTTAAGAACTGTACACATTTTCCCATATGTTTCTAAGTTCCCTAATTATTCATATGTTACCCTCTCTGTCCCCTCATTCCCATTATTGAGCTGTAAATATATTGTCCATTATTCCCAAGCACACTGATATGTATCTCCCATAAACAAGGACACTCTTACCCATTTTATCTCTTCAGTCACACCAATTGGGACATCAACTTCAATAGCCACATTGCCATCCAGATCATGAGAGCCAATTAAAGTCACCAACTGTCATGCATTTTATCAGGTTGTCATGTCTCTTCAGTCTAGTCTCCTTCAATCCTGAACAGATCTTCAGCCTTTTCCTGTCTTTCATAATGTAGACAGTTGTGAAGAGTACAGATATATAATTATGTAAGATGATCATCAATCAGGGTCTATATACTGCCTTATGACCAGGCTCAGGCCGTGTCTTGGACTGGAACATCATAGAATTGGTATGTTCTCAGGACATCACATCAGGAGGCAAACTATATTGAACCATTCCCTTGCTGGTTATGTTAACCTTGATCATCTGGTCAAGTTTTTCGCTGCCAGGTTTCTGTACCATAGAGTGACTGTTTCCCTTTTTAATTATTTTGTGAGGTAATACTGTAAAACTATGTCAATATTTTGTTCTTAATTATATCCATCCTCCAGTCTTAGCATCTGCTAGCAACTCCTGCATATCATCACAATTACAGTTGGCAAATGGTAATGCACATTTCGATGGTCAAATTTCCCCAGATTTGATCAGTGGATTCTCTTTCAAAATGGCTCCTATGTTCTTCTGGCATGTTCTCATCTTCTTTGAACATTTCCTTATTTTTGCCACAAAATGCTCCAGGTTCATTAACCCAGCTCTGGAGTCAACCACTTTTCTAAAGAGCTCTGGGTTTTTTCAGTGGAGGATGGTATTTAGAAACAAAGATCTTAATACTCAGTGTGCTCATTCCTACTACAGCACCATTACTACTAGGCCATATCAGTAAAGAGAAGTAAGGAAAAAATTATATATATATATATATATATAAAACATAATTATATATATAATACATAATTATATATATATGTATATATGAGAGATGAATTCAATTGTATTCATGAATATGTACTAAAAAAAAATCTGTTCACACCTTTCCCTCCAATTCCAATTCACTAGTTTAGTGTTATTTCTGTACTTGTAAATCTACTCCTGACATCCATTATTCTCAATATATTTGTTTATCTCCTGCCACCCCACTGACACCTACTTTCTCGTTAAGTACTCTGCAGCCTTTCTTGACCCTACCCCTACTTCCACTTCCATCAGCCTTGCAGCCACCTCTGCTGTCATTTTCTTGTTTGTAGGACATGTTGTCACCTCCCCCATAGCCATCCTTCACCCCACTCTATCACTGCTTTCTCAGATATAGGATACCATCATCTCTCTGTACCCCTCCCCTCATTCTTTTTAATGACTTGACAGCCACTCTTTTAATCTTCTGTGTAGGAAAGAATACTGACTTACTGTGAAAAATAAGCGTACGTTGTGAGTATTGCCAAGACAAATGTTACTTCAGTAGCCTGAGAAATTAAAGAAGATTTAAAGATGATAACATTTCACATGATAAGATCTCAAATGAAATTAGAAACTTTAGGACATTTGGTTTCTGCCACTAACATCTCCAAAGTTAGCAATTATCTTGTTACTCTGTTTCATGTGCATACTTCATTGATTGCCTGTCAACAGCATTCAACAGTGCTAACCACTCTTCCTTGGAAAAACTCCTTTCTATTGCCTTTTATGCTACTACTTTTGAAGAGTAAAGAAAACAAGATTTTTTCCAATGCATTACAGCATCATGGGGAAGGTGGCAGCATGCTGGAGATGATAAAGTGATTCACATGAAGTTAATTAATCCCAAAGATGCAGGAACTTGAAGTCAGAGAGAATAAGGGAAGACATATCCTTCAAGATTTCATTTGATAGATTTGGAGAAACTCTATGCATATGATTGTGATTTTTGTCGATTTAATTTGATATATTTTTTATTTTTAACTTTGAAATTGTCATGTCTGTAAAGTGTATTGCTTGT